>NC_056745.1:1160696844-1160869344 GCF_019279795.1 Protopterus annectens
TATAGGGAAACCAGAGTGGACATCGGAGAATTAAGAGTCCTGAAGGAAAACCAGGGAAACAGTTAATTCCAGAGATTAAGATGAATTTAAAATCCTTCAAATTACTTGCATTACTTGTTTGCTTTGTATATGTGCATTGTATGATACTGTTGGCTTAGCTAGGATTGGTTTCTCTGCCGTGCACCCACTGAGCTTTGGTATTAGCCTCTGGCTTCTCTGTAGGTAGTGTTCTGTCCCTCCTTCCTACCCACTGATATCTTCTGTTGCTTTCCTTCTGACTGAGGAGTCTTACTTAAATTGTTTTTTCCTTTTTCCTTTCCTGGTTGTAAATGTTATTGCTTTCTTCTGGGACACTTCAGTTGTGAGGATTAGGTACTTGTATGTCATATACTTACTTTGCAGTTTGCATGTAGAACATAGCTTGATGTACAGTGCCCAGAAGGTGTAAAGGCTTTGGTACACTGATAAAACATATGGATATCCTCTGCAGGATATCCCAAGAATTAAGACTACTGCATTTTTTTTTAATTTCTCCAAATCTTTAAATTAAGAATACTGCAATTTTTTTAATTTCTCCAAATCTTTTGGGTTTCTAATACCATGACAGGAATGGACCCCATTCTTAAGTCAGAGTACGATTAAAGTTCATGAAATTAGTATGGTTTCAATCTTTGTCAGCCAAAAGTGCTCTTAGCAGCACTGGCAATGTGCCCAGTAATGACTCCTCCTGCAGTTCGTACAGGGTTACATGTATTGGTAACATATCTGAATACGATTGTACGTTTAGGTTCTTTTTTATAAGACTTGTTGTTCCTACTACTATTGGAACTGTCTGGGTATCTTTCTCCCACATTGCTCTCGTTTCTGCCTACAGATCCTGATATTTTGACTTTGTGTCTCTGACGCAAGACACTGTAGTCAGTGGGTGTGGAGATTTTCACTGATCAATACTACTGTTGTCTTCCTTTCATGGACCACTATATCCAGTTTTCTAGCATCTGTCTTTTGAAATATTGGTAACAGGTGATCCCATGTGATGTAAACCATCATTTTCTGATACTTTATGGCTTGTTTCCAGTGTTTTTCAGCCACCTCAGTACCATAATGTTTGCACAATCCTCAGTGTAGCAGTCTCACCACATTATTATGATTTTCAGTATACGGTCCTTCTGCCATTAGTATGTCACAACCAGCAACGAGGTGTGTGACTGTTTCCAATTTGGTTTTACAAAACCTACATTTCTCTGTTCCTCCCACATGTTCAATGGACTTTGTAAACCAATGTGTATGTAGCCCACTATGTTGGGCTGCCAATATTAACCTTTCATCTCTTGGTTTGAATTCGCCTCTCCTTAACCATTTCTGCATTTGTTCCTGATCAACATGAGTGTCTTATAGACGTTTTCTATACCTGCAACTATATTTATGCATCTTCTACATTTTTTGCCTTCTCATCTGGTCCTTCACTGTATATTCTTTCTTTTGTTTTTTGGGACATTCATTTGCTGCCTGACTTTTATTTACTTCTGGTTTGATTTCCATTCCTGCTTGATGCCGATAACGTCTTTGCTTAATGCAGCAGAAGCATATCTTTGATTTATCTGCTCATTTTTCAAAACATTCACCATGTTTGGATCTTGTGATGTCAGCAGATATGTGTGGAGTCCCACAATTGCAGATCTGTACATGTAATCAGTTTCAAGGAGGCCCATCCCTCCTTTGGAACGGGGAATATATAATCTTGGTATGCACTGATTTTTTATAAATCATATGGTGAGCATGCAGCATCCTTCTTGTTTTCCTATGTAATCTAGTCAACATGTTTCAGGGCCAGTCAATCACTCGAGAACTGTAAGTTAGGACAGGAAGAGCAAACTGGTTTATAGCCTGGATTTTGTTCCTGGATGTCAACACTGTTTTCAGGATTAATTTAAGTCTTCTAAAGTATTCCTTAATAAGTTTTATATACATTTGTTCATGTTTTATTTTTGATCCTTCATCAATTCCCAAATATTTATATGCTCCCCCTTGCTCAAGTTCTTTTATATGAAATTCTTGCTTCAAACTGATTTCCTGGTGGTGCAGATTTCCTGCTTTAAAGGTTGCTTTTGCACATTTATCATGACATTCTTATATCACCTGAAAAAGCTTTGACAACTTGTAGTTGTACTTTCAGTTCCTCATCTGATGAGCTATACAGTTTTAAATCACCAGCAAAGAGATGATAAGAAGTATTTACATTTTGCTAAGTCAGTTTTCAGTGTAAAACTAACTGTTTTGTTTATCAAATGATACACTGTGTTGTAGAATTTGAAAGCAGTGTTAGTAGCATAATTGTCTTTGATGCAGAAGGCTATGGATTTTGCCCCCACACCATGTAGATGCAGTATTGATAGTGTAGTGCCCATTTGATTGCTGATTATTTGGTGCATTTTAAGGGCGGATAGGGTTCTATACTCCTAAGTATGTCCTCCTTTGTATGAGATGCGTAGCATCTATGAACTTGTCAGTTTAGTTATTTCCTATTGCAATATTACCAATTTACCAATTTTTTAATGCAATATAGGCAATTAATTCTTCAAGGGCAACAGGCACTGAATTTGTAGATGAAACATTGAGATGTAAAGTTGTTTGCCAATCGCAATCTCCTCATTAGTTACAGATTTCTTTAATGTGGAACTGTTCAGATGATTTCTCTTCTGCAGCGATTGTTTGTATTGAGTGATATTGGTGGATTGCAATGACAGAAGTCTGAGTGGCCTTTTATGGTTGAAATTTTCTGAAATGGGTAGTTTTGTCATTACTGGTTTATACATTTTGTTTCTTTGCTTATTAAAAGAATGTTTAAAACTACAAATTTAAAACACGTTCTAACAAGTGGTGCTATATTACATAAAGAATATAATTTAATGCAATCAGGAAGTTGAATCAAGGAACAAATACATGTATGCATGCCTATAAAAATGTGTGTAAGGAGTCGCTTTTGAAAACAGCCCAAATGTAAACTTAATCCTCCACTGACCGGATGCATTTTCTATAAATATGGGTTTTCATGCAGTTTCAGTGGCAGAGAATTTTACTGTTCATGCTAACCTATTTTCACTACAAGATTGTATTGTTTAGCAAATGGCTATCTGTGTTTGTGCTATTCTAGCTTAAGCTTCTGTACATAGGGAGGAGAGAGGTTGCTATTCTACTTTCCTGAGCTGTAAGGTTTGCTCGCCTACCCCAGAGTAAATTAAACTGTTTAGATTAACCTAAGCAACCCTTTGAACCAAGGCACATCAGCTTCTATTTCCTGAAGACATGACTTTTATAGTAAAGTATGTGTGAAGGAGAAACAGATTAAAGCAGGTTTATTAAAGGAAATTTCCACCTTCACTTGCAGTTTAAACTACATTACAAGGTATCCTTTCTTCTATGCATTTAAATAATTAATGGAAATGACTGGACTGGCTTTCTTGGAGTGAATGACTGGAGTGGCTTTTTTGGGGAGTGACCTACCTGAGGGCATGGCTTGTAGGGGTGTTTCATGAGTATGGTGTGGGTGGAGCTTAAGGGGCGCTGGAGCACTACTTCGCCTAGGGTGCCATATCAGCTAAGGCCGACCCTGCCCCATACCCTCAGATTCTACAAGGTAGGATCTCAGCTAGGTACATATACCTGTAACTTGACCAATCCAGTCGAAACCTTTCTCTGTTTGTATTCTCACTGTCTTTACTTCACTCAATAGATGAAGAAATCTGCTCAATTTATAATAACTAGACTTCTGGATAGAACGCTTCTTGAATAATTGAGCCTTGATGGTTCTGTTGTTCTTAGCTTTAGGCCTCAGTAAACTAGAACTAATAGGTAACATCATTCTGGTTTGCCTAGATAGAAGTCTTTGAGCAGGTGAGCCAAGTAAATCATCACAGGGTATGTTTCTGAGATTAAGTAAATTCAAAAATACATCGGTATTATCACGCTTTGACCTTTCAAGTAATTGCTTTGCACTCCACACTGCAAATTCAGCTAGACGATTTGACTGCAGATATTCAGGACTGCTAATAACATGTACAAAGTCCCATTTCTTTACAAATTTCTGAAATAACTGTCTAGTAAATTGATTACCATTGTCAGTAACAACTTTGTGTATACTACCATGGACTGAGAAATGATGTTTCAATTTAGTAATAACAGTAGTGGATCCTAAATTAGGTAATTAGTCAATCTCAAACCAATTCAAATAAGAGTCTATCAATACTAAGTAGTGTTGATTGTTCCACTCGAGCATATCATTGGCTACCTTTGACCAAGGTAGTTCAGGAACTTGACTTAACTGAAGTGGCTCTCTTTGCAAATATGGTTAGTACTATTGCATACTGAACAAGAAAAAAGTCCTTTACCAATGTCTTTCACTAGTGAAGGCCAAAATACTAATTCACTCTCTCTTCTTAGTGGATGTGTTACCTGGGTGACCACAATGCAAAATCTAGATATATTCTTGTTGCAAGGAAGCCAGGAACAATAAGGTTAGGGCATTTGAAAATAATGCCATCTTCCATCAACATTTCATCTCTGTAAGGAAAATAGGTTTGCACTTTAGGTGATGCACTAGATTGCTTTGACGGCCATGTAACATTAATGTAGTGATTGAACTTTTGCAAAATTGGACCAGTCTTTGTGTGATCTCTCAGCTCATTAAGTCTAGTGGTTGAGAAATTATGCACTGCCATCATGTCAAAGTCAAAATATTCTGCGTCAAGCTGTTCTGTCATATTTTTGGGCAATCTGGCAAAGATGTCAGCCAGATAAAGTAGTTTGCCTTTTGTATAGACCATTTTGAAGTTGTACCTTTGCAATTTGAGCAGCATTCTTTGTAATCTTGCTGGAGCTGAATGCATAGGCTTCTTTAGAATAGTAACTAGAGGCTGGTGATCAGTTTCAATCAGAATAGCTCAACCATAGATATAATCATGAAACTTGGAACACGCACATACTATTGCTAAAAGTTCTTTCTCAATTTGAGCATATTGCATCTCAGTTTGGGTAAGTGTTCTAGATGCATAGGTTACTGGTCTGCCCTCTTGAAGAATGACTGTGCCAAGACCAAATTTTGAAGCATCACAGGAAAGAATGACTGGTTTATTTACATCATAGTATCTTTAATGTAGGTGGGGTGGCAATATATGCTTAAGTTCTCCAAATGCTTTCTGGTGATGTTCTAACCATGACTGTGTAACATTTTTCAGCATCAGCTCTCTTAAAGATGTTGTCAACTCACTAAAGTCTGGTATAAATTTGCCTAAATAGCTGACCATGTCTAGGAACCACTGTAGAGCTTGAATACTGCTTGGTGTTTACATCTCAAGAATAGCTACTTGTTTGGTCAGGTCTGGTCTCAAGCCAGCACTGGTTAATAAATGACCTACTTATGTAACTTCTGGTAGTCTGAATTTGCACTTCAAAGGACTGGGCTTTAGGTTTACTTCACATGCTCTGTCTAGAGCTCTCTTCAGGTTTCTGCCATGCTCTGCTTCACCATTGCCTCCAACCAATAAATCATCTACTATTATGACACAAGGATAACCTGAAAACATTTGCTCCATTGCACTCTGGAAGGCTTCACTTGTAGAATTTATTCCAAATGGCATCCTTAGGAATCTGTATCTGCCAAACTCGGTACCAAAAGTGGTTAGTAATGTGGATTTGTGATCAAGCATCATTTGCCAAAATGAACTTTTTACATCCAAGACAGAAAAATCAGTGGCATTTGGTATTAGGGCTGCAACCTCTTCAACTGTGCACATTGGATGATATGGTCTTTTCAATGCTTTGTTCAGGTCTCTTGGGTCAATACATATTCTGATTTCATCTGAGCCTTTTTTGTGAGCTGCTACCATAAATGACACCCATTCAGTTGGTTCTGCAACTGGACAAATTACACCTTGCTGCACCATTTTATCCAGCTGAGCTTTGACTTTATCTAGCATAGCTATCGGAACTTTTCTTGCCAGTCTAACTACTGGAGTGACCTCTGAGTCTAACTTCATGGAGTACACAAATGGAAGTTTTCCCAAAGTGTCATCGAAAACATCAGCATACTCTGAGAAAATGGCTTCAGAAAAATTGGAACTAGGATATGCACTTATGTGATGAACTTCTTTGGTAAAAGAAAGCAGATTCATTCTCAAACTGTCTTTGAGATTCAATAATGACTGTACTGGTCTTCGGATTAGATAGAACAACAAGCTGTAACAGTTCTTTGCCAAATAACATGAAAGCATCACTGAGCCTTTTGTTTGAATTTCTTCGTCTCCATAAGCAACAAGTTTCGCATTACTGGCCAGATTGAGTTGCTCGTTAATTCTCACTTTAGTAAATGTGCCCACTGATATAACATTACACTTTGAACCAGTGTCTACTTTAAGCTCTGTGGATTTACCATTGATCAGGACTGTACAAAACACTTTGTTCTTTGCCAACAAATTCACTGCATCAACTCTTTCATCAATTACTGATACACCATCTATATAAAACATTGACTGCTGCAGCTCCACTTGATCAACTTGCTCTTTTATGGGACCCTTCTTTACAACTGTGTGGGGTTTACTTGATTTCAAAAACTTTTGAAAATGGTTCCATTTTTTACACTTGTGACGTTGCTGACCAAATGCTACACATTTCTCTCTTTTAGACTCATGATTGGCACCACAATATGCGCAGTTAACAATAAAACTGGACTTAGGTTTTGCTAATTCACATTTGTACTGCACTGAGCATGCTCCTTTAACTGAACTGGTCTTAGAACTTGCTGGAAAACTACGTGGTTTCCCTGGTAAGCCAGCAGGGGCTGTGGCTACCATGTGCTTAGGCCTACTTCTGCTTGCCACATGTTCCATGCTATCTACATTTGCTTTGGAGCCTGCTAAAACCATGCTCTTGTCACTTGCAAGCATACTAGTTTGTTTTTCTGTAATTTCATCGATTTGACAAATCTCAATGGCTTTACTCAATATTAAATCTATGTCACGAAGCAAAATCTTTCTCACTGCAACACTATTAATACCATACATGAGTCTGTTCTTTATTAACTCATCTTTCAAGTCACAAAACGTAACCTTTTTCGCTTTGTTTCTCAGGTCAATTATATAAGCTGCAAAAGTTTCCCCCGGCTTCTGATCTCTAGTGTAAAACAAAATACCTGTCTAATGTAATATTTGTCTGGTGGTTACACATTTCTCTGAATCTGCACTTCAAACACTCAGATTCTTCCCTTAATTCAGCCTGTACAACAATATCATGATTTTCACCTTCTCCCTCATATACTGCTGCTGCATATACAAATAAATGCTTTCTTTCAATGGCCTCTGACCCAGCTAGGTTTAGCAAACTGAATGCCCTGGTGCGTGCATCTTTATCTGAATAAACTGCTTGTATAAAAATGTTGCACTCACTGAAATATTCTCCAATTCTCTGCAATATTCTGATCAAATACAAGTGGTAAGGGCTTTCGAAATCCATCTGCCATATTAACACATACCAGTGAAGTGTTTTGCAGATAAGCACAAACACATACACATATGCCAGAAAGTTATGCCAGTATCTGTGACTTTGCCCAATAGCACAAAAAGCCTCTGTATAACTGAACTTTGTGAAATAAGTCTCTTGGGCACTGTAATACTCTTGGAATTACTGTACTGCAAGAAATCACCTCATCAGTGTAAGAAACATTTCAAATAACTGCACAATGCAAACAAAGTGGGCAGAAGAAGCTCAGAGTCAGTAACATTTCGAAGTAATTGCACTTTGTGAATAAACAGTACACAGCACACTGAAATTTCCCCAAAATGGCGGTACCTTGCTAGTCAATTCTTTATAGTGCAAGAAATACTTTGTAATGGCGTCACTTTGCGAATAGACACACCTAGCACAAAAACATTTCAGAATGGCTAAACTTTGACTGTACTTCAGAAAATAGTTGCACTTTGCGTGCAAATAACTCTTCAGAATACATGCACAGTAATAAGCACATACTATAAGCACTTTTATACACTTTGAGATACTTCAAATAACTCCAGTTATGCCCTTGATACAATACAAAGTCATACTTATGCCAAAACACAGCACTTTGCCAAAAACATGCAGTCGCCTTGCTTTATTTACACTAAATGTGCTCTTTCTGCCCTTATTATATTTGTTTCATTCATTTAATCTCTTTTCATGCCCATTGTACTTATCTTGCGCTCGTTTTACTCTAAACATGCATATTTTTGCCTCAAACACACTCATTTTGCTTTAAACATACTCGTTTTGCTTTTCTGATAATTGTTTTATCAAATATCTTAAGCTTAATTATTTTGCTTAGTTAATAAACCTTTTGTGACTCCCACTTGTTTAATAATGAAATTTGTGCCTTTGTAATACTCTTATCTTTTTTATAAAATAAGCAGTCTGTGCGAAAATTCTCATTACCTTTGATTCTTTTCTGGCTCTTGTTCTTGCTGATTTCTCTTAGGCTTACATTCACTGTTATCTCTGCACATCTTGGCTCTGAATATCATTCTCTGGAATCCCACTTCTGACACCATGTCGCTCTCCTACTTTGGACACAATAGAAGAGTCTTCATGAGTTCTGTTCAAGCAGCTTTATTATATACAAACACATCACAATAGAAGTTTACTAACTTTAACTTAAGTAACCTATATACAAACTAATTACTGCAATCATACATGCTCACTCTCTGGCTGCACTCTCTGAATGGCATTCGGAATACCACGTGCCGGGTATTTATGTGTGCACGTTCAGTTCTTGATATGCTTCTTAAAGATACAGCACATACACTCTGATCTACAAAAGCCAAAAAAGTAAGGTTTAAAAACTTAGCTGTAGACTCTTTGCATCTATAGGTGAAAACAGACACAAAATAATTGCAGTTCAAGGAAGAAAAAAAGGAAAAAAACCCACCACTGATACCACATCATATAAATATTAAATAATCAATAAAATGAAAATAATGTATTACAGGGTTGTGAAAAGACTCAGTGGAGTAGTCTGTATTTCACTTACTCCTGTGTGAGACAGTCTTTTTGCCCCTTGTGTTTTTCAGCAAGGGCAGAGTGGGAGAGACATTATGCTGACTGCTGCAGGATATGGCAGAGACATGTGACACACTATTTATTAGTGTGCCGGGTACTAAGTGCTCCCATGTTACCTATGTCATATGTAGTACAAATACAGTAAAGTTATCCTTCTTACTGTGGCTCCTTCATGTGGGTAATGAAGTCAAGGAGCCAACCTCTGCCCCAGCAGATGTGGCTAAGGGGGATGAGAATGCAGGGAGTATTGTTCTAGGATAGAGGTTCCAAAGTCACCAAGGTAAGTAGTCTAAATAAAATGCCTGCTGTGGCCCAGCTACCAGTGTAATTGGAGGTTCAGGAGGTAGCTGAGGGTCCTACAGGCTGCTGGGTGGCTGATGCTATGCCCTCATAGAGATTATAGCAGATGTGCTCACCTGACAAGCCCCTGTCATCAGGGCATCAGGGCAAGGTGTGGTCCCAGTGACTGGCTACTCTGATGCATCTGAACCACCTTCACGGTTCATCTGTCATCTCTTTCAGCTGGTTGGAAGCCAGCATACTGCCTGTAACCCACTCTATTTCCAGAAAGGTGCACACACACTCTTTTGAGCCATAACTTACCCATCATAACTGGTCCACACTGTCTTTGCACAGCCCATGTCTCTCTCTCTCCCTCCTAGTGTGTGCTCATCCAATCCTGCTTGTCTGGACTGTTTAGAGTTTGTGTGACCCCACTGCCTACCTTTCAACATATTTCCCACCTCTATTTCCTCACCACACTGGTTAACACCCCTTATATCTCGACATATTGTGCAAAAGGGGTACCTGTCCCAACAAAAAATTCTCTGGTTTCCATTCCCACTTTTCCTTTATGCTTACCTTCTTTGTTTTCCTACTCTTCTTTTATGGAACCAATAAGCATTCAGGTGAATGGATGCCTGTCAGAATAAGTTTGCAATGTGTTGCAGCATACTTTCATGCAGTGCTTACTCATAGCCTGCTCCAACAAATGCTGACTCATGCAACTTTCTGCTTTCAGATATTATAAGATCTGCATTAGCAGGTTCATGGCCACTGCCCTGTCTGCTTGTTCTTGGCTTGCTGTGATCACAACACTGGAGTACCATCTAGCTGTTCAACCATGCAGACTGTGACAGTTTTACATTCATGTGTACTTTATCACTGCTAAGTGGCACTGACCCTGCTTAGGCATGCAGTGCATTTCTTTGAATCCTGTCATTTTTGTTTAACTTGGATGTAAGTGAAAAATAAAGTCAGCAACAAACCTTGTAAAGTACTCTCAAGGAACAAACGGAATTATTTCAATAATACTTCATTATAAAATGGAGACTTCGCTTTACTCTGTCTTTTAATTTCATGCATACAAGTCATGTACCTTATAACATTACTTCCTGAATGAAATTGTTCATCTTGTCAAGAATGTGTAATAATACAGTCTCTAAACAAATCTTATCATTTCACAAGTTTAAGCATATTAGTTTTCAGGTATGGTATGAGCTAGTCTTACTAGTAAGTTACATTCGCAGTATAAAACTAATAAATAACAACACAAAGTCAGACAATCAATTAGCATACTAGTTTTTAGGGTCTATATTATATCATCGAACGCTTAAAAAAGTGAACGATGAATAATCAACCCCATGTAAGTGAAAGCTTACAATCTCGAAAGCTCAGAACAGCGATTTTTTTCCAAGGGAAAAAAATCGCTGTTCCAAAAAAAAATGAAAAAAAAAAATGAAAGAATACATAAAGTGGGGGGATTTGCCCCTCACACTCCCCGATGTGGGGGGAGCTGTGCCACCCACACACCCCCCTACTTAAATATATCAACTCCGAGATTGCACTACAGTGCCGAAAATGGCAAAGTAATGGAAGCGGCCAAGCAAATTTCCCTGGGAAAGAATTTGCTTAAAAGCCGCTTCGCTATTTTGCTTTTTCGTTGTTTTAACTTCGACCAAGATGCATTTGATAGCGTCTTCGGTCATCTAATAGGAACCCAGTTTTAGGCATGGTATGAGCTAGTCTTAGAAATAAATTATATTCAAAATAAAAAATTAGCAAATAGCAAGTGATCTTTCATGAATAAGTGAAATAATTAAATTCAATACACAAAAGGGAAGTCATTTCTCCTATAGAGAGTTAATTCTGGCCAAATGGCTAGATGTTTATCATAAACTTGTATTATCATAACTCGCAAAAAAGTGTTTTAGCAGGGTCTTCAAAACAAATTATATGCTTCAAATTGACATTTTTGTCTGTACATTTTCTAGAACATAATAAAAGTGTGATGCAGTAAAGTTAACAGCTTTAAAGTGTCAAATTCTCTTCCATTATTATTTCTTTTGTCTACTGCCAAAGCTGTTGTCAAAGAGCTACAAATATTTAAAAATACATCATGCCTTATTTTAATTTTAAAACATCCTACTTTTAATTTTTGGCAGAGCTGTTCCAAAAACATGACCTGCATGAGGATAAACTATAAAACATCTTTATAATATATGCAAATTGAAATTTCATAGGTGAAATCATGCCTTTGTAGGGCAAAACCTTTGCTGTTAACTGCTGTAGGAAAGTAGTAATAACAGTATTTGCATTTTATATGCTTGGTACGAAAGCAGGTATCTAAATCTCCACATCTTAATCTCATGATTTCTGTAAAGTCTCAGAAAATATGACTTCACATGAAACTGAGAAATGAGCTGAGCTTGTTTGAAATCTCCTTAAAGGAAAGGACTGTGAAACATAGTCATGAAAGTGGTAATGAAAGCATCACACACACAGTTAATGGCAAACTGCTCACCACTGGAAATGTGTTAGCAGATAACATGTTGTAAAATGATTTATAGCAGACTGACTGAATTTCAACTAATGAAACAAGCATCATCAAACGCTCCCAAGAGATTGCTACCAGCAGTGCAACAAACCATCTGGATGGAAAACCACAAGGTAAGAAATGAAGGCCAAATGGAACCACAGCTGGGAGAAGCTAGCAGTAATTAATTTGACTCCTGATCATGGGTATAGAGCTGGGATGAATCGTAAGTCTCCCCTGAGAATGATAAGGTCACTGAAGTGTAAAGTTCACATCTCTAAAATGAGAAGACTATTATCTCCTCCCTTCAGTTGCAAGATTATTTATGCTCTCATAAAATACCTTTTCACAGCTAATGTATCTTGTTTAGTCACTACTATGTAATCAACTGACTGTGCTATGCTTCACAGCAGGCATACAAGTAACTATGTTCATTTCTATACAAATAATTTAAAAATTCCCATTTAATGTTAAAAACAAGTTAACTGGTTTCTTTGTCTGTTTTTGTGTGTTTGATTTTGGTTTAATTTAAAAGAAGTAATGTGTTGCCTAAAATTATTAATGACAGTCTGCAAACATCTTATGTTTTAGCTTGTAACTGGCATGTAATTTTCTTTTCTCTCTCTCTTTTCTTCAGCATTTAGAAAATGTGATATAAAACATACAAAATAACAAAACAAAACACGTGTGTGTGTGTGTGTGTGTGTGTGTGTGTGTGTGTGTGTGTGTGTGTGTGTGTGTGTGTGTGTGTGTGTGTGTGTGTGTGTGTGTGTGTGTGTGTGTGTGTGTGTGTGTGTGTGTGTGTGTGTGTGTGTGTGTGTGTGTGTGTGTGTGTGTGTGTTGGGGGAGATGGTACAGTGGTTCAGTGGTACTATCTACACAGTTGGGTATAACCTGTTGTCCAGTCATTGTCTTTGGTTTTGCATGTTATCCCGAAGTCTGTCTGGTTCTTCTCTGGATATCCTCATTTCCTCTCACCTCAAAACATGTCTATAAATATTTGGCATTTACCTTCAATTCATGTCCTGAGTTTGAAAAGGATCAACAAGCCAAACTGCTTATCAAGATAACTAGATATCTAAATAGACAGATGGACAATTAGGCAGGCAGACAATTTTTTTCCTCTCCTGTATATCATCGTTTTGGGCCATATTTCCCAAAAGGCTGTTTAGTAGCCGTTTGGTCAGGATTTGTGATGTATTACCATGAGTAAAATTATAATACAGAGAATTAAAAGAATGAACTCTTTCACCTGCCAGGAAGAATGTTAATCAAAACATTAAGGAGAATTTATTAGTTACAGATAGCCATAATATGCATTTATGAGGATGGACTCATCAAAATGAATTTCCTGAGGCCATGAATATATTAAATCCATGTATACCACTGCACATATGACCATTACACCATAATACATATAACTACACTAACGCAGTACGTTTGAGTGGGACAAAGTTCTTTGCACTCCAAGTGCATGGCTCGTGCCTTTGCGTGTTCAATTAAGGGTATTAATATTTCTGAAGAAAGGGCATGGCTACTTTTGGACTTGGCCTTCTGAGTACCACCAAGCAACTGGGTTTTGATGAGCCTATTATTCCATGAGTCATTCTTAGTGAATTGGTTACTGGTCCATCACACACTGCAAAACCATGTGAATGCCATGTCATTCACCTAAGAATTTCCTTTTTTAAATTAACTGGTTACTTCATTTGTAACAATTTCATTTTGATTATGGTTTGGCCAGCTCTTTAAGATGTGGCTTAAGTCTTCTAAAAATGCAACAGTACTCATTTACTCATTTTAAACAACAACAAACTGACAGCAAAAAAAAAAAAAAAAAAAAAAAGTAATACTTTGTACACTTGATTCTACTGCACCTATCATGAAGTATCCAGGACATTGGTGGCTAAGAAGTCAGAGATTAAGAGAGAGACTACCTGTCTCTCTTAAACACTGCCTTCCTATTCTTCAGCGTAACTTCTCTCCCTACATACCTCCTTTAAATCATCACCTGAACGTAACCTATGTCTTCATTGATAAAACTGTAAGAATGTCTTTTTCTCACATTGACTGCATTATTAGTACTGACTTTTTGATACTTGCAGAATGGTGTAAATACCAGCAAAAAAACATCTCTGCCACCATTTTTTGATTACTCATCTCTGTAATTATTTTTACCGAATTGTACAATGAATCTTTTACTGCAGTGTATAATGTTTCTGGAGCTTTTCTCCCTGGGCCTCCACTGGAAAAGGGCTATTTGCAGCTCATTCGGATTACTCCTGGTCAACAAATGTAAAATAAAATAAATACAATTTTCATAAACAGTGTTACCCTGAATTTAAAAAGAACAATATTTTTCAGTTAATGTAGATTTGAACAACAATTAAGCTGTCCTTTCTGTTTCCTTGATTCTGTTCATTTTTGATTCTAAGCCAGTTGAGTGAATGTCATTTGTATGAATGCAGCTTAAAATTACAAAAACATTTGATGTGACATTCCAGCAAAACTTGAGAAGTATGTTTTAGGAAAGTAAAACTTGTACACCGCCCTGTGCAAAATTTTGGCCCCTATATCTCTCACTTATTCCGATCAACTCCTCATGTCACTGTACTTCAGGGTAGTGGAGATATCCTAAATGTAGCAACCACTGTCTACAAAATGATTTCATTGAGTATGTGGTATTACACGCCCAGACCTTGAGTTTTCTGATTGCTTGTGTTTTCAGATTACATCTCTGAACTCTGCCATGCATCTGTGCATAAAGACTCCATGTCAGGAAATAGTATAATAAACAATCCAACTAAATGACACATCAATTACCAGGATACAGAATTAACACATACCTTGGTGAGTCAATAATAAAACAATAATAAAACAAGTCGCCAAGAAACTATAATTCTTGGCGACTTAAATATCGACTGGAATACTATTAATACTGACAATCCCACCTCTCATATTAACCTAAATGGTTTTACTCAAACTATTAACTCAACAACAAGGCTTAATAGGTCAAGTATGAAGCAGACTATTTTAGACTGGATTCTCATAAACAAAGTTAACATCACATATAAAGTTGGGACTATGCCTGATGACCTCAGTGATCATTGCTTAACTTACATTACAAGAGAGAAGACTGATTATCTCCACCTCCCTAATATAAGACAAATACGTTCTACTAAACACTTTAAAATCAACTTATTTCAAAACGAACTCAGAACTTGTAACTGGAACCCCTTAAAGACTCTTCCACTTAATGAAGCAGTATTATTCTTTAATTCTACTTTCCTTTCTATTTTGGACAAACATGCTCCTGAGCGTACTATTAGAATAAAATCTAATACAGCCCCTTGGCTCTCAAATGAAACTAAAAAACTAATCCTCTCTAAAAATAAGGTCTGGAACAAATGGAGATCCCATAGAATCAGCTCTGATTTTCTTCACTTTCACCAACTTAGAAATCTTACCAAAAAAGCTATACTCACCGACAAAAGAAAGTTCTACTGCAACCTACAAGAAACCAACTTAAATAAACCCAAACAATTTTGGTCCTCGATCAATAGACTCCTTTCACCAGGAACAGCTAAAACTCCCTCTCCACTAAATGCTGACCCAGACACCCCTCTCCAAACTGCAAATGCTTTTAACTCATTCTTTACTGAAACTATTCAATCTCTCGCTAGACAATTAAACACTAATAACTTCTATCCTCCTAATAATGAAGTAAACTCTTCCTACTACTTCTCTCTACAACCCATCCCTACCTCTTTCATCTATAAACTTATTCTCAAACTGAAACCTTGTACCCCCTCTGCCGACAAGCTCCCTTCCCTTTTTCTGAAAAAGGCAGCCAAAGAAATTGCTTACCCAATTTATATACTCATAAATAGGACCATCCAAGAGGGAACCATCCCTCATATCTGGAAAATCTCTCATATAATCCCTCTACACAAAGGCGGTAACTCTATTGACTATTCTAACTTCAGACCTATTGCTCTTCTTTCTCCTTTAGCAAAAATGATGGAGAAATGTATTCATCAGCAACTTGTACAGTACCTCTCTCTTCACAATATTATAGCTAACTGTCAAAATGGCTTTAGACCTCACCATAGCACCACCACTGCCCTCCTTTCCTTTGTAGATACCATTAACAGCAATCACAACAATAATCTATTCTCTTCTGCCTTATTCATTGACCTTTCTAAAGCTTTTGACATGGTCAACCACTCTTCTTTAATTAGCATTCTTGAATCCCTCTCATTTGATAACCTTGCCATCAAATGGTTTACGTCATACCTCAGTAACAGACAACAAGCCATTCGTTGAGAAAACCACATCTCCTCCTTACTGCCCATTACTATTGGAGTCCCTCAGGGCTCCATTCTTGGTCCTCTCCTCTTCTCCCTCTATATTAATGATCTCCACTCTGTAATTCCTCAAGCTACCTGCATTCAATACGCAGATGACTCCACTATCATTTGCTCAGCATCCTCCTCTTCAGATCTAATCTCACTAACTCAAACTATGTTCAACACAGTAGAAACATGGTTCACTAGACGATACCTACTTCTCAATGCTAAAAAAAACAAACTTCTCTTCTTCACCCCCACCACTCATACCTCTCCACTATACTTCACCATCTCCTCAATCAACAACACTGTCATCTCTCCTGACCCCACAACTAAACTACTAGGAATAACCATTGATAACAATCTCTCTTTTGACCAACACATCAACAACACCATCAAATCAGTTAACAGAAAAATAGGATCATTATACCGTATTAAACCATTTCTCACCCCATCTACTAGAGCTACTATTGCTCACTCCCATCTCATATCTACTCTCTTTTATGCCTCCCCTATCTTCACCAACCTCAAGAAAACTAACCTAAACAAACTAGCAACTTGCTACAATAACATTGCCCGCTTCGCCACTGGTAACCCTTTTAGAACCCATCACTGCCACAATTTGAAACACTTAGGCTGGCTGGAACTACAAAACTATCTTATTATCTCACAACTTACTATTGCCCACAAATTACTGTACCAACCTACCAACACCCCTATACTTTCACAACTTTTACTCCCTTATAACAATCTTACCTCTCTTCGTTCCTCTTGTAAACTTATGACCAAACCCATAAAGGCCCACAACGTAGCTGGTGACTCTCTTTTCACCAATACTGTAGGAAGAGCATGGAATTTGCTGCCCAAGGAGTTAACTCTAATCTCATCCTTACCTCTTTTCAAACAACATATCAAACTGTATTTCCAAAACCACTGGCTTTGTTCTTGTAGTACTGCAGGCTAACTTCCGTCTCTCCACCCTCTCTTTTCCTTTTACCCTTCTTTTGCTTATTAATTAGCAACTACCCTGTTTCTTTTCCCTTGCTGTCCCACTATGCTCTGACCTACTTCTCCCATCTCTCCCACCTCCTCCTGACTGTCTTCCTTCTTTTCCTCTCTCTTTTCCTAACCCCTGCCTCTTCCCTTTTATTCATCTTACATTCTCCTTCTACTACTCTACCCTTCTGAGCTTCAACTGTTATCCATATGGCAAATGCCTTATTGCATAACCTTTATGTACTAGGTAAAATGCTTGGAAACTGACCAAACATTATGTATGATATTAAACTGTTTGAGTTCCTTAATGTATGTTGATTTTATTAACAAAATTGATTTATATTTCTATTTTTATTGTATGTCTTTATTAACAATATGTCTGTCTGTCATTATTATGTTATGTGTGGAGCTTTTCTCCCCGGGCCTCTACTGAAAATGGACATATATCCAGCTAGACTAGCCCGGTCAACAAATGTAAAATAAAAATAAAAATAAAATAAATGTACCTGAGAATAGATGGTAGTAGCTGAGAGACATGATATGAAGGAAAGAGGAGATATTAACAGACAAGAGACAATATTCTGGGCCATATATTGGGTTAGAAATGAAAGAGTTTGTTACCTGCCTGAAGGTACCCAGGTTGGTGTAATAACAGTTTATACACTTTCTGTCTTGTCTTGGTGACGTCTTTACTTGCTTTCCTCATTTTCTTTTCCAGAACTGATGTGACCCCTTTTCAGATTAGTCCACCCAGTACAGGCTGACACATCTTTTGAACAAAGATACTCCCAGCTTGCCAGCTGGGAGATAGGAGTGAAAGCCAAGGCAGTGGAAGCTGGCAGCCATGATATGAAGGGCACCAGTTAGTTACGGAAGCTGGCAGCCATGATATGAAGGGCACCAGTTAGTTACTCTACATTTTTCTTAGTACTCCAAGATGCATGTTTGCAAGCACTAACCTCACACCCTTCCCTCCTATTTCTTACCTATGATTCTGGACCCCAATCTCCAGCAAAACCATTCTGGTGTCATGTACATCAACTCATTACCAGGGAAGGACACCAACAATCTGTCTTCTCTATTCTTCCAATTCAAATGGCCACAGATGAATAATATTTACAGTGTCAGTGTACTCTTAATAACGGTATTTCCTAAGCATTTCATTGTTCACATTGTTAATATAAATGAAATGACATTTGTTTCACACAAATGAGTTGATTTCCTGGGCAATGAAGTTGTCTGATGTTACTCTATATAACCTTAGTTTCTTGATGTATCTGATGGAATGAGTCTACTTCATAAGATTGAAATTTCATAACATTTAATTTCATAATACTGAGACTAAAATATCTAAATCCTAAAACATTGAAAACTCAGAACATTGAAAGCATGCTTCATAACATTGAAAACTACAATGCATATGTAGATAACATCCTCTCCAGCTATAACAACACCTAACAAACAAACTTTCTACTATGTTTCTGCAGGGGGGCAAGCCCCCCCTGTACCCCCTACACCCCCCCGTTAATTAAATATACCAACTCCAAGATCGCACTACAGTGGAAAAAAAGTTAATGTCTTAACCTCACTGTATCGAGGTTAGGAAATTAACTTTTTTCCACTGTAGTGCGATCTTGGAGTTGGTATATTTAATTTACAGGGGGATGTGGAGGGCTTGCCCCCTGCAGAAACGTAGCAGAAAGTGTGTTTGTTAGTTAGTTTTTGTTGTAGGTGGAGGTGATATTATTGAGGTGATATTATTCACTTGTGCAATGTAGTTTTCAATGTTATGAAGCACATGTTCAATGTTTTGAGTTTTCAATGTTTTGGGTTTTCAGTGTTTTGAATTTTCGATGTTATGGTCTCAATGTTATGAAATTCAATATTATGAAATTTCAGTGTTATGAAATAGACCCCATGGAACACGTTGATTGTATTAACAACATGTCACAGACATAAATAATCTGGATTTTTTTCTTTTGAGTCTGTTTGAATACAGGCTTAATCCAAACAAAGAAACAAAACAGTGCAGAGGAGAACAGTCAGGCTGGTGAGTGCAGAGGATTAAAGCCATGACTTGTTAATGAGCTACTTCCTGTTCTAAGGGCACAGGGTTTGAATCTTTCCACCTTCATTTGCCTGCTGTGTTACCTTGAGCAATTCACTTAACCAGACATTGCTTCAGGGCAATTGGGAATTTAGGCTAGGCTCCTTAATGGTCTCCTGAACTTGATGCCTAGTAATTACCTACAAACCTAAATAATTAATATCAATAATGAGCACAGTTTAGAATCCTCTAAAGAATCTTTTGGATACCAGGATGGGGACAAGATATTTGCCTTTTAAAAGGACAAGAATAACAGAGTAATACTCTTTGTCCTATAAGGTCTTTGTGCAGGTATTCATGGGTCAGTTAAATGATTGTACATACATACATACATACAAATATTTTATGCACTGACAATAATATTGTCCTAGCTTGTTACCAAAACAGTTATTCCCATAATAAGTGTCCAGGTTGTTCTTAAAAATATCTAAACTACTGCTTGCTTTAATTTGGTAGTTTATTCCATACATTAGTTACTCTCTCAGAGAACCAAATAGTACACTTCTCATTCCTACATAAACTTCTACACAGGTTGTCTGATGATCGCCTACTACTTTTTAATAACCCCAAGCATTCTAAGAGGTAGTTGTCTCTAAATGCCCTATATACTTAAATAAGGTCTCCTCTTAAATGTCTTATATGAGACACTGTACAAGTTCAGATATTTTAGTTGTTCATAATAACTTCAATTTTCAAATCCATGGATTCCCGTAGTATATTTCTGTTATATTCTTTCCAATTTACTCATGCTTGTTTTCTAATAAGGATCCCATATTGTTTCATAAGTTTGGGTCTAATATAACTAACAAAGAATGATTTCATCATGTCTGATTTTCTAGACTTTGTAAATAAATCTTTTTATAGTTCTATAACTATCATTAGCCAATCAGTTGATATAATTAAAAAATCTCAAAGCTGGATCTACCTGTACACCCAGATAGTTAAATGAATCTACAGTCTCAATCACTGTGTGCTGCGCTAAATATTCACCTTTCAGTCTATGTCTCCCAGATATCATATGCTTAGTTTTTGATGCATCTATTGGTATATTATTCTCCTGTGCCCAGACAGTCAATTTAGTCAAGTACTCTTGCAGACATCCCCTGTCTGTAACACCTGTAATCAGTTTACCCATTTTCAAGTCATCTACATACAGAGTGTAGAAAACTTCAGTTGGAAAAAATACATCTGACAGACACAACCTAAACAAGTATGGGTCTAGGAAAGAGGCCTGTGGGACACCCTGACTGCAACACAGAATTTCACATGTCCAATTTCTGTATATTTGTCATGTCCTATTTGTAAGCCATGCAGCTATTAATCTTATCAAGATTACATCAATACCTAGTTGTTCTAATTTATTGGTGCTTTGTGTATGACCCTATCAAATTCTGAAGCTGTCTATATAAATTACATCACAGCACTATTTTTCATTTATAGTTGTTATTATATTGCTTTTGGTTGTAGCTGCCAGAACATAGCTAGTTGAGATCAAAGGCTTAATACTGACTTAGCTTGTGCAAGACTACTGGTTATGCAAGCCCTCTGTGCACTTCAGTGGGCAGTTTCTCCTTTCTTCATTGTTGTGTGACTATGCGGTCAATGATGATGGTGACTTGCTTCCCATATGGGAGATGCAAGGGGGGATCATTCCTGCAAAAATGTTAATTTAGACTAGTTTTATGGGAAGTGAGTTCTTGATCTGGATTGGCAGAGCAACACTTTTCAACTGTTCCTGCATCTGTCTTACCTAAGGGAAGCATAGATTAATGTTATGTTATGTTATGCTATGCTATTTATTTATTTAACATTTGTTTACCAGGAAAGTCCCCCTGGGACAGAGCCCATTTTCAGAGGAGGCCTGGGGAGAAATGCCACAGGCATGTCTTTGGAATGTGGGAGGAAACTGAAGCATCCAGAGGAAACCCACATGAATGCATGGAGAACATGCAGACTCAACACAGAAGGTACCCCAGCTGAGAATCAAACCAGAGAACCTCTTGCTGTGAGGTGACAATGCTAACCGCTGCACCACTGTGCTACCCTTGGAGAAGTTATGGTATGCTATGTTATGTTACGCTATGTTATGTTATGGTATGCTATGTTATGGTATGCTATGTTATGTTATACTATGTTATGTTATGCTATGTTATGGTATGCTATGTTACGTTATGTCATGGTCAGTATTGGAAAGCCCAAAAGAAAATGTAAAAAAGGTGTAGCAACAATCAAGGCATGATGTTACCAGTAAAAGAATCATTATTTCCAGGTCTAAGTGGAAACATATGCACTGTAAACGCAAAAATCAAACACTGAGGAACAGCACAATTCAGTATGCAGGTACATAATTTATTCCTAATACCATCCACTGACAGCACCCCACCAAGTATGAAAATTGTGCTCTGAAAGCCAAAGTGGGTATGCACACATTCAAGAGAGATCTCATGATCTGCAATCTCAGTTACTGCTGAGAGATTCAGAAGGATCAAAACAGAACACAGTAAGTGGTCTTGCAACTTAGAGATCATTCATAAGAGTTTGGGTCTAATGGTTAAGGTGTTTAACTCAGAAACAAAAGGTACAGGGTTTGATTCTCACTAAGGGAAACTGGCTAGGCCTAAATGGTCCACAACAACAGCTAGCCTAGTAAATACCTATAAAATTAAAATATACACCACTACTGTCTCATTAATATGTTTGGATCAAAAGTCTAAAATGCGAGGATTCAGGAGGCAAAGATTTGTTAGATGCAAATACAATTTTCAGGAAAATAGCTTTTTAACAGCCTTGCTTATATAACAAAACTTGAAGAATCAGTAGTAGTTCTGAAATGAGTGGATCTGAAAAAAAAAAAAAACAGAATAGAGACGGCTCACTCTTAGTATAGCTAAAAATATGTTTGGCCACAAAATCTGTAAAGACGCTGGACTGAGGACTTTCAAGCCTATTATACGAGACTTTACAGGGTGAGAGTCAAGCTTACATTAGATGAGAAGGAATGTTAAAACCAGATTCAAGGTCACCTCATAATTAACAAAGAAAAATCTGGCCAATAAAATGGTTTAGATTCCACAGCCTAATGGCCAACAAACTTATACAGGGTACAAAGAGGAAGAGAGAACTTAATTCTGGAAATCATACCCATGAAGAACTGCACAGTCAACTCACAGTGAGATGAACGAAATGCCTATTGGATAATTAGGCAAGCTGAGGTGCACAAACTGTTGACACCCTGAAGAAGCTTGGCCAGATGATTAGAAACATCAGAAATGTCTATCTTCTTAGATTTATGAATGGTACACTGAATAACAGACATTCACTTTCTAAGTTTGTCCATCAGAAAGCCTATCCTCTGCCATGTGTAGTCCAGTTTTCATACTGCCTAACAAATCTCACTGAGATCACGATCATGTCACTATTTAGGAAAAAAAGTCAGGACAGACCACACATGAAAGGATCCAAGATGATCCAAATAAGAGGTCAATGAAATGTTAGAAAAGTTATCAGCAATGTAATCCGATTGGTGCTAGTACAATAAAAGAATCAGGTTACCACACAAGATGTTTAAGCTTATGTACTCAACTAGTTCAATAGAAGATGACCCAAATGGACATAACTCAAGTTAAAAATGAACCAGATCACTGTCAGATCAGAAAAAATGGCTAAACCTTCAGTCTAAATGTAAGCAGCTCTGGTGAGAAACTCAAGTCCAGGGTGTGACCTCATGCATGTTTGCCAGAAGAAATTAACTAAGCAAAGCTAAATCTCCCTGAAGTTTGTAAGAATTAGATTGACTATCTGATTGATCTCTGAAATATGCACTAATGTTTTTCAATATGTTGTCTTAGATAACTACGCAGTAGGTGAGAAAATTGCTGAATTCCTGCAGAAAGGTCTCCTAATGGGTGGGTGGATGGTAGATGAAGAAAAATTTGCAAGTATGCTCCTGCCTTGAGGACATTCTCAAAAGAGCCAGTCACCACACTACTAATCTTGGACATCTCCAGCCAAGATCTAAATTTGACCACTCATCTACCGGTATTATTTTGCCTTTGCCTGTGGAATAGTGAAAAAGTTGCTAGTGCAGACAAAGCCTGATGAAGATCTCAGTTCTCATTATATCAAGTCCTGGTGATCAATGCCAAATAGAACTTTGTAAGAAGTCTTGGATGAGCTCAGTTTGTTCATTATTTATCTGGTATTACATAAAACAGCATGGCATGGGACTCTGGGATTACAAGTTTCTCCTATCAGTCAAAAATATATAAGCAGCTCTCTGGAGAAATCTAAAGACAGTGCACAGTGTCATCCCTGTGTCATCTCTTCCCAACACAGCAACTGGTAATCTGCTCTGGGATCCACCCATTCTGATCACTGTAGACAAGAGTCTAGCTTTTACTGTAGCCCACTCCATGGCATCCCAATTCCAAGATTGTGTCAACATAAATACTTAAGAGGAAATATATTTTTAACAGTCTATTTTCTCTTTTACCCTAGTGTATTCTGTATAAAGAAATAACTTGGGTTTGAAAAACTTTGGTCTGACATCTGCTAGAACATGAACAGCAGATATGATTCCATTTAGCATGCCCCATTATTTTTAAAGCAGCTTGTGTTTTGGAAAATATACCAGTACGCACATTTATGTGATCTATTTCCTTATAGTTTAACTGATTTTTATAGCTAGCTTCTCTGCAGCATACTTAGTCCTTTAACTTCAAATTGTTATCAAAGGTAGGGTTTTCTCTTTAAATGTAACTTTGTTATCAACAACTCCTTCCATTTTATGGGTTATAATGTCCAGGTTTTCAGTACAATATCAGTTACAAAACTTGTATTTCTTCCTCTGAATTTTATACCATTCATTATAATGACTATTTTATTTTACTCATTTGCAGCATTAAAATGCTTATCAGACTATTGTGCAAACAAAACAATATACTGAATATGTAGCATATAAAAGTAATTAGTATGCATACAATACAATCTTCTTCTTTCAGTTAGGGGTCGCCACAGCGGATCACCTTGTCTGTTCATGACTGGCAGTGGAGTTTTACGGTGTCGAGTTGCCAGCCCGGAGCCCAAGCTTCCACAGAAGGCACACACATGCACACACTCACACCTAGGGCCAACATTGAGTGTCCAATCCACCTACAGCATGTTTTTGGGATGTGGGAGGAAACCGGAGCACCCAGAGGAAACCCATGCGACCACAGGGAGGACATGCAGATGGCACACAGAAGGCACCCCAGCTGAGGATCAAACTGGAGAACCTCTTGCTGTGAGGTGACAACGCTAACCGCTGCACCAACATGGCCGCCCTGTGCATACAATACAATAAATAAGGAAAATAAATGGCTAAAACAAAGAATTGCTTCCTACACAGGGATTAGGAAATCTCACATAAAGAGAGAGAATGTCAGTGACTTCCTGAAGAAGGCCACAGTACTGCAGGTATCAAGCTATTATTATTTTAATAATCTTTTTCTTTCTTTATTCCTTTCTTCCTTCATATTTATATTGTGCACATTGTGTTCCCATTTTTAACACAAATGTGCAATAATCAATAAAAACTAAGTCTCCTTTCAACTTTTTAAATATGTGTTTTCAAAAAATGCTTCTTATTTATTACTGCGAGGTAAAATTTATTACTGCAAGGTAAGTACTGCGGTGGTGGTGCTGCAGTAGCATTGTCGCCTCACAGTTAGACGTTGCCCGTTCGATTCTCAGTTAGAACGTCTTCTGTGTAGCGACATGCGTGAATGGGCATTCCTTCATTGAAAGTTGTGCGTTAGGCCCGGCAAGCCAGTACGTAAAAATCTACTGCCAATCATTAGTGGACCAGAGTTCCGCTGTGGCGACCCCTAACTGGGAAAAGCCGAAAGACACAAACAATTTATTACTGCAAGGTCTTGATATGTGCCCAGTTTTCCCACAAGCATGACATTTTCTTTTTTTCTTCCCTTACTTTTTTTCTTGTCTTATATTCTGGCAGCCAATCAGTGCAGCTATTATCCAGGCAGCCACTAACAGACTTTTTGATGTCACCTTAATTTCACCCACAGGTGAGTAATGCATGCACTCATCAATGCAAGGCTTTGTTATTCCATCCCCAAAGTGTGTGCTTCCATACATCTGCAGTGATCATGGCTACAGAATATACTTACTGTAAGGCAGAGCAAAGTAAATGACAGTGGTCCATTCCATGCTTACCATCACACTCTTCTACCACAGCAGATGTCATTTATACAGCAAACAGGACTGCCTCCTTTGTACAGTTTGGGTGAGACAATGTCAGACACTTGTTGACAGCAGTATAGAAGGGGTCTGTAGAGAGTTTTTGGCAGGGGGACTGAAATTGTGGTGTGGAGATTTTCTGTGTGATATTTGATTTTGTTTTTGTTATGTGCAAGTTGCGTATTTCTATCTATTTTTGACCCCCTTTTAACTCACACTATTTAAGATGCTATTTTAGTGAGTGGCCCTCTGCTTCCTTACTTGTTTTAAAAGAGATTTAAAAAAGTTCACTGTGTTGGGTAGAGGAGGCAAGAAAGTGTATACATGCATTACATTTGATAAACTGTGTTTTTGTATTTTAAAAATATAGTTATCAAGTATAAAATAAATCTATAGAGAGATTGTGTATTGTCGTTATGCTAGTGGAAGCAGGGCAGCTATGAAATGATGGAAAAAATGGTTAACTGTTGTTTAAAGGATCTGATAGAGACAGGTTTTTAATCCAATGTTCAGATTTCATGTGTGTGTAAGGATGAGATGATGACAAAAAGAAATCATTGAACTGTTATCCTAAGTTCGCTCAACAGCCACATCATTCAATTCATTATAGTAAGGGTTAAGGGTTATGCAAATGGAGAAGATGCATGTTAATTAACACACATTTCCTGTAGTTAAAATTGTATGAAATACTGAGACCCAAGCATTCCCTGAAATGGGGATGAACATAACTTGTGATACTAGTTCTGCAAAAAAAACGATGATAATAAAAATTGCCATTGTGGGGAAAAAATACTGAAAAATACGTTAGTCAGTGAAGTGGGTAATACAGTAAACATGAATGCGAATTTAAACAATGCCATTGACAGTACAGACATACAACAACAAAACAGTTTCTTCCCTTGCTGGGCAGCATGAGGGAAATGTTAGCATTAATGAGGGTTATAGAAGGAAAGATGATATTAGGATGACACCCACAGTAGCTGTCCAAGAAGAATAAAGTCAGGCATTAGTGGAAAAAGAACATGAAGTGAGACTGTCAACAAAGGGAATGAAAGTGATCTTTACATGTTATAAAAAAGAACAAAAAATATGAAGAAGGCTAATCGCTGGATCCTCAGAATACCAGTAGATAAATAAAAGTTAAAAAAAGTGAAAATAATCCGATGGAAGGAAAGAGGACTACAATTAAGGAAAATCAAAAAGTTAATGAAATAGTGATCTTGATTATAGGAGATTCTCTGCTAAGGGGAATGAGGAATTTGTTATCAAGAATTAGCAGAGAGCATATTACAATTTCTCTAAGTACGAAATGTAGGTGTATTACAGCCTTTTGTGATGTTTTATCCAGCACTTGTAAACATAAGGGTGAATAAGAGGGTGAGCAATCAAAATATTTTTGTAGGGATGGATTACATGTAATCATCGAGGCAATAGGTTATTTAGGAACAGGTTAACTTAGTTAAGGCTCTTTTTAGGAACAGACTGGGTTGTCAGTAGTGAGGCGGTCCTTAAAATCCTTTATGTCACATGAAAACAGTTTAAAATAATACATTTAGTGAGTTACAAACAAGAATTGCCACAGGTAAATACAACATTATTTTTATCATTGAGACATAGTTCAGTGAAAGTGAAACTAATAAGCCATATATGTTATCAGGATGCAAAGGTCACCATAAATATAGAAAAAATAGAAAGGGTGGTGGTACTTAAGTGTACACAGGGAACAACTTTGTTTCCAATAGCAGCATTAGAAACTGTGGGACAGAAAATACAGTTATTTTATTTAAAGGGAAAGAAAAAAAGTGAATGCTTTTCTCTTTTATATATCTAATTTGAATAATATAATTTCAAGAGTGGTTGGGATATGCTTAATGATTGCTTTAAATTATACTCCTAGATAGTAGGGGATATCAGTTTTCATGGGATAAACTGGAATGGGACATCTTATAAGAATTACAATATGGCTTTTACAATAGAGGTTAGCCCTGAAAACAACTATACAGAATAAAAATGATTGTATAAGATTAAACGTTTTGGATGTTATATGGGTACATTTCAACTATAAGATCAATAATTGTTAAGTAGAGCCTGATTTAGGTAGCTGTGATCATTGATACATATTCTGGAATTTTGAGATTCCTTCATCTAGGGAACACAACAAGTCTTCATAAGGACAAATGTTATCAGTCAAACTTTACTGCTATTAATGAGTGATTGGCAAATCAGAACTGGTAAGCAGCATTTTTGATAAATGCTTGGAAGATAACTGAAAAGCCTTTTATAGTTGCATAAATCATTTAATAAATGAATAGATTCCCAATAACATGCATAATGAAGAGAAGTCAAGATTTTCTCCTTAGTGGACCTTCTTCTTTCGGCTGCTCCCATTAGGGATCGCCACAGAGGATCATCTGTTTCCATTTCTTCCTGTCCTCAGCATCTTGCTCTGTCACACCAACCACCTGCATGTCCTCTCTTACCACATCCATAAACCTTATCTTAGGCCTTCCTCTTTTCCTGTTACCTGGCAGCTTCATCCTTAGCATATTTTTCCCCAATATACTCTGCATCCCTCCTCAGCACATGTCCAAACCAACGTAATCTTGCCTCTCTGGCTTTGTCTCCAAACTTTCCAACCTGGGCTGACCCTCTAATATACTTATTCCTAATCCTGTCCACCTTGTTCACACCCAATGCAAATCTTAACATATTTATAGGTTCATACGTTGGCACTAGGCTATCGGCCCTAGGGCCTATACAAGCCTAGCCATAACAATTCCTTGAATATTTCTTCCCACAATATTTACTTTCCTGGACCCCTGTCTAGCAGGGTGACTGACGTGATCCCTGGGGTGAATTTCCTATCTCCCAGCCAATCGTTAAGGTTCCTTTTGAAGAGGGCCAGGAGGCGCTCTGCTTGACATGTATGGGCAGTCTATTCCAGAGTATGGGGAGTCTGTGGGTCAGGAACCTACCCCTCCAGCATGTTTTATTCATTGTGAGGACAAAGTTTAGATCCCTGGAGTGTGTATCTCTGAGGGATTGGGATTTCTTTAAGTGGAGCTGAGTAGATGATAAGCCAGAGTATAGCTGGAGTTTTTTTATATGGTCAGCATAGGGCATCTGCTTTAGGCCTGTGATTCTTTTAGTGAGGTATTTTTGCAGCTTTTCCAGCTGTTGCAGATGTCTTGTGAGGTACATACCAAACAGGGCGTTGTACTCTATAATGGGTCTAATGAGGGATGAGTACAGTAGGACAATGACCTCCATTTTTCTGGATGAAAAGCCCTTAGTGATGAGGTGTGCCATACAGAAGGACTTCCTGACTGTTGTGGAGATGTGGTTATTGAAGGCGAGACCACTGTCCACCTGTGTCCCTAAGTTTCTCATCACACTTTCAGTGTTTAGTGTACTGCCACCTATGTGGTAATTCATAGGTATGTGGTTTTTCCCAAAGGGGATAACTATACATTTCTTGGCATTAAGCCCATGGCTCTGGCACCAAGCATCTGTTTCTGTAAGGCCCTTTTGTAGAATATCCACATCATTTGGGGATTCAATAATGACTCCCAGTTTGCAGTCATCTGCAAACTTTGTTAGCCAGAGACCCTTAGTGTTGGTCTGAAGTTCAGAGAAGTAGATGCCAAACAAGAGCGGTCCCAGGACTGAACCCTGAGGTACTCCACTTGTCACTTGTCTATAGCTGGATTTGGAGTTGGCTACTTTTACATTCTGGGTTCTGTCAGTAAGCCAGTTGGCAACCCATCGAGTGACATAGGGATTTATGCCCAGCTTAGTAAGTTTATCTATGATTCCAGAGTGGGGGATGGTGTCACAGGCCTTGGCAAAGTCCAGATGGGCTGTGTGGACCGCCTTACCCTTATCCACAGCTCCCGAGACTGATTCGAAGAAGTCAATCAGGTTCAGGAGACAAGATCTTCACAACCCCAAACTGGGTAGGGTCCAGTGTTTGAAGGTTGCCAATGTCTTTGTTTATAAGTTCTATGATAATGCATTCCATGCCCTTGCAGATCAGGCTTGTCAGACTGATGGGACGGTAGTTCCCAGGATCCAAGGTGGATCCCCCCTTGTGGAGTGGGATAACTGTAGCTATGCACCACTCAGTGGGCATGAAGCCTGAGGTGAGGCTATGATTAAACATGACACTTAGGTGAGGTGCCAGTTCATTTTGTAGTTCATGTAGTACACAGCCCAGGATGCCGTCTGGTCCCATGGATGCTGTATTCTTAGCTTTGGAGAGTATGGTTTCTACCTATGTGGCTGTGATTACCGGAATTTGGAAATCTTTTGGTATTGAGATGGGACCTTTAGGGGTGAAAGGGGGTGAACTTTGCACTAAATCGATCTGCCAGTATATTGGCAATATCATTGGGATCAGTATATTTAATGCCATTCTGTTGTAGCTCAGGGCATATCTGAGCATTGCCATTTAGATTCTTGACATAACTATAGAATGCCTTGTGGTTGTCTTTGGAATCTTTGGCAATTTTATTTTTGTAACTAGCTTTGGAGGATTTTATGAGGGATCTCAGCTTCTTACTGAGGCTGGTAAGGGAGCTTTTTGCATCCTGGGATTTTCCTCTTTTCTGCAACAGTTTCTTCCTTCTGTTGTATAGTTTGTTTATGGCAGGAGACCACCAGATTGTCTTTCTTTTTTTGGAGGAGAGCATCTTGGTTCTATTTGGGATGGCACAATTCATGCACGAGTGGATGTGCTTGTACAGTGCCTTAGTGTAGGATTTAGCAGTCGAACGTTCAGCTCCCATCTGCATGGGTGTCATGAAGTTTGTCATTTCTGACTTGAGTAGCATGAAGTTGGCTTTGGAGAAGTTTTTTACAGAGGTTTCCATACTGGGGGGTGGGGATGGGATGTGGATGCCAAGGGTGATTTGCTTATGGTCAGATCTGACCAATGAGGGGGGTGACCACTGGTGTGGAGCATCTATCTGCCATGTTGGTAATGACCAGGTCTAGGTTATTGGAGCCCCTGGTGGGACAATGGATTAGTTGATCCAGGGCATTGGAATTTATGAATTCCAAGAACCATTGAGAAAAGGTGTTGGTACCCGAGTGGTTTTCCCAGTTAATGGCAGGGTAGTTAGAATCACCCAGTATTAGGGTGTTTGGTTGTATCTTAATATTTTCCAGTATGTTTAGAAAGGTGTAGTGAGAATCTTGGGGCATGGTGGGGGATCTGTAGCAAGCTACAATTTGGATTGCAGTCTTACCTAGTGTTAGTTGCACTTGGAGAATTTCAGATGCATTATGTTGGGCAACTAGCCTGGAGGTGTGAATATCCTTGGTGAATATGGACACTCCTCCACCTTTAGTGTTTCAGTCTTGGTTTGGTGGCTGAAAAGTGCAATAAGAGTTGTAACCTGGTATTGCAGGGGTGCTCTCTGGAGCCTTGAACCAGGTCTCAGTTACTGCACAGATATCAATGTTCTCCATTTTTAGGAGTGCCTCGAGAGAGTGCATTATGAGATTTAGACTTCTAGCATTGAGTAGCATTACCTTCAGATTTTGCATGCTTGTATCTGTTATGGTGGTGGTTTAGTCCTTTGAACCTTGCTAAAAAAGGCACTATAGGGGTGGCAAGAGCTTTAGCCAGTAACCTGAATGACGGGGTGACAGGTGCAGAACATCTCTGGCAAAGCATCGTTGTGTGTCGATCATGTCATCCCTGGCAGACAGATACTGGATCCCCTTTGAATGACAACAGAGGCTTAGCCAGTTGTTGAAGTCATTTTGTCCTTATACTGTGGTATCATTCTGGGTGAAGGCAGGATGCTACTCATGGCTAGGGTCATACCTGCCTGGGCCACATGATCTGAGAGCTCTTCCATGTCTCTTTTCATGTAGTCCAGAGAGGTATGTCTCAAATCATTCACTCCAACACGGACAATGACAGAGTCATATTTGTACTTTTTGTGGAGTGACTTGAGCGCATGCGTTATGTGGTGGATACTGGCACCCGACAGGCAGCTGACTGTAATTTTCTCCTTGTTCAGCCTGGTGAATGGGACATCAGTGTGCCTGACTATAGAGTCACCTATGACTAAAATGTTGGGTACGTTGTCTTGCCTTAGGGGCTGTTGTCGAGTAGCACACTGGTGTTGTGAGCTATGTGTCACTTTGGTTGTGACTGGTGTTTGTTTGCGTTTCAGCTTTGGAGGTCCATGTTGCTTGGGCAGGTTAATGTTAAGGGCTTCCACATATGTGGGTTTAGTGTTGCTATGTGTGGGTGTTGATGGTGTGGGTTTAGAAGGACTATGTGTTGCTTGAGGTGTGGTGCAGGTGTTAACCTTCTCCTCTTGACTGTCTAGCACAATCTTGGCTGGAGAGAGCTTTGCTTCCAGTTTGGCTATGTAAGTGCATCTCTCACAGGTTGTAGTGTTGGGTGGTTGGAGGAGTGGGTTGTCTGTGTACATGAGCCAGTTGCTGCATTGCCCCATTATGCCCAGATTCACCAGGTGGACAGGAAAAATAACTGGAAGCTGACCCTTGAACAAGCCTGTGTGCTTTTTTTGTAAAGTACAAGAGCTGTTTTCCCTTACCTTTGCAAAGTACTTTGCAATTATAGGCTGTTTAGTGCCTAGGATTAATTTCTCCTTATTAACAAGGAGGGTTGAGTGCTTGAGTCAGTTTAAGGCTTCCTAGTGCTTTCCAGCAGGTTCTAGAGCAAGTGCTAGTCACAGCGACTCAGATTTTAGTGCTACTACTGAGAAACCAGCTAGTTCTAAGAGAAACTTTGAAGACCAGACTTTCTGGCACCTGGAATAGTTTAACTGTAGCCCCACTGTGCTGCACAATGCAAAAAAATGTGCAAACACATGTGTTTTTAAGCCAGAAAGTTGAAAGGGATAGAAATCAGCCCAAAAAGGCTAATACAATTACAATTTCAGAGCTGAAAACCACTCTTCTAGTGTTAGATAGGCAGTACAATGCTCACCACTCCCACTGGTAAGCAGTAGGACTTCCCTTTACCACAGCAAGGTCTGGATAGCTCTGAACACAGAAAATAAAGTCCTGAAACCAGCAAAGCCTGGGATCTGGACTATACTAGCTAGAAAAGGCAGGAAATGAGCAAACAAACTAACCAATTAACCAATAAAAGCTAAAAACTGAGCCCCGTTCCAGCAGTCTTTGATCACTCAAGTTCTAACTGCACACTCCTGCCACTAGGGTGCAGGGGAACCTTCTCCAAAAAAAGATGGCCTGGATAAGTGCACAAGTTGTACAAATAAAACTAGATTTAGCAGGTCTGAATCTGGTCTATGCTACAGCAAACAAGGCATACTAATTTCAGAAATAAGCAATTCAAATAAGCAGGCACAATAAGCCTTTAACCAGAAATTCCCAGCTCAGAAGGGCAGAATCTAGCCTCTCCTCCCACAAGAGTGCAGACCACAAACCTTCTTAACATTAAATAACTGTCCTGAAGCCAAGGTGCTTAAACTAGAACAATACACTTTTAGAATAACAGACACTGGGCCTTCAATCAGCAATTCCCAACTTCGAAGGATGTAAGCTACCTGTCCTGCCACAACAGTGCATACCACAAACCTTCTTAATGTAAAACAACAGATCTGAAGCCCAAGTGCTTAACCAAAAGCTTTAGAATAACAGTTACAATTTAATCAGTCTACTACCAAGCAGTGAAAAATGCAGCAGAATAAATACAATTGAGTATTTTTAAGAAGAGGCAAAACAAAATAATGTAATAAAGTAGGAAGAAACACAAATACAGTAAAAGCAAATGAATAAAGTGCAATTTTTTTTTTTATTAGTAAAGTGCAAGGAGAGAGGAAGGAGGGGCAGAAAATAAATCAAATCAAGGTTAAGAACCTAAGTGGGTTGGCCTTCCCAAATGTTCTCTCTGGATTAAGTAGAGTTAACACTAAACTGGGAGGGGTGTCCCAGATCAAATTTACAGTAGGGGCGGCCAACTGCCAAGTCACCAACTATAACACCATCACAAGAATAGGGTGGGGGGAGGGGAAAACCAGTTTCTGGACAGATGAGAAGCAGAAAACAGTGCCAGAAAATATATAAAATATTTCAGTCAGGCTACAAAATAGTTCAGTCAAGCCAAATTAGAACTCTGAAAGGTTAAAATGCAAAGAAAATATACTAATCAATCAGCGATATATTCCAGATTGTTTAGGGATCACACACCAGCAGTTTCCAACAGTGTATAAAGGAATTTACAACAGGAACTATTTTTAAATCAGCAAGCCTTGAAGCTCTCAAATAACATTAAGCTGTTAGACCAGTTTTATAAACTCCACCTCAGGAATAGGGGGTGCCAGTTTCAGGACAGATGAGAATCTGAAAACAGTGCCAGAAAATATATAAAATATTTCATTCAGGCTACAAAATAGTTCAGTCAGGCCAAATTAATACAATGCAGAACTCGGAAAGGTTAAAATGCAAAGAAAATATACTAATCAATCAGTAATATATTCCTAGATTATTTAGGGATCACACGCCAGCAGTTTCCAACAGTGTATAAAGGAATTTACAACAGAAACTATTTTTGAATTAGCAAGTCTTGAAGCTCTCACATAACACTAAGCTGTTAGACCAGTTTTATAAACTCCACCTCAGGAATAGGGGGGAGCCAGTTTCAGGACAGATGTGAAGCAGAAAACAGTGCCAGAAAATATATAAAATATTTCAGTCAGGCTACAAAATAGTTCAGTCAGGCCAAATTAATACAATGCAGAACTCTGAAAGGTTAAAATGCAAAGAAAATATACTAATCAATCAGCGATATATTCCAGATTGTTTAACGATCTTTAACTCTGCCACATACAGCTCTGACTCCTGCCTTTTGTCAATGCCACTGTCTCCAACCCATATAACATAGCTGGTCTCACTACCCTCTTGTAGACCTTCCCTTTCACTCTTACTGGTACTCGTCTGTCACAAATCACTCCTGACACTCTTCTGCAACCCACTCCATCCTGCCTGTACTCTCTTCTTCACCTCTCTTCCACACTCACCATTACTCTGAATTGTTGATCCCAAGTATCTAAACTCATCCACCTTCACCACCTCTACTCCTTGCATCCTCACCATTCCTCTATCCTCCCTCTCATTCACACACATAAAATGGTAATTTTATAAAAAGCTACCATGTATGAACAAGTGAGCTATGACATCAGAAAGACAAAGCTGCTTCTAATTAAAGCTTAGAAGGACTAAACATAGTTACGAGATCAAGCTAGCTGAACACACAGTAACATGAAGGCATTATTTAAACATTTAAGTCTTATGGCAAGGAATGTCAATCTAATATTATTATAGTAGCTGGTGATGCCATTTTATCTGAAAATTATCAGGAATAAAATATTTTAAGATACATTTTTGGAGATAATAATAATAATAATAATAACAACAACAATAATACTAATACTACTAATACTACCACTACTAATAATAATAATAATAACAAAACAACAAAATAACAACAATAATAATACTAATAATACTAATACTACTACTACTACTACGACTACTACTACTACTAATAATAATAATAATAAAATATTTCTTGTGACATAGAGATCAATAATATTGATACTTATCCAAAGGTTTCCATGGAAATGGGGCAAAAAGCTTTAGAGACGATAAAGGTTATATCCACAGTTGGACCTGATGGTCTAAATCATTATTACTTTAAGAATACCATTACATCTATGCCCTATTGACATAACTCTCAATCTTCTCTCAAAACAGGTTTTGTGTCCAAGAAATGGAAGGAAGCAATCAAAATAAAAAAGCAACAGTAGTACTGGTATGGAAATATTGTCCTATAATTTAGCAAGTATTATAGGGAAATGGTTTGTGAGGGTATTAGGTCAACAACTACTACCCAACAGATCAGTTGAAAAACTGGATGTTAATAAACACTGGCTTGTCAAATATCATGGAATTAGCAGAAGCCTTTGACTATGGAATATTCGTTGAGCAAGTAGTGATTTGATTCTAATGTATAGATGTCAGAATAATGAGGTTATATCACTTACGCTGGTGGAGGGGGTTATGTATCACTCAGTGGTTTCTCTATATTTGTGCTGTGTGTGTGTGTGTGTGTGTGTGTGTGTGTGTGTGTGTGTGTGTGTGTGTGTGTGTGTGTGTGCATGTGCGTGTGTGTGTGTGTGTGTGTGTGTGTGTGTGTGTGTAATTCTGTCTTGAACACCACACTGGGGTTTTCTAGCTAAAAGTTTAAATCTCAATACCTGTTTGTCCAGAGGCTCTTGATGGTACACTGGCAGTGACAACAGCACAGTATGCTGGGAGTCTTGAATTTGAGTCCCTAATGACAGATAATGTTACCATTTTATTTCTGTGATTCTAGCAGTATTTAAGCAGAGGGCTTTCTCTGCATTTGCATGTGTGTGTTATCAATTCAGTCTTGATCACCACACAGGCGGTTTCCTAATTACTATAAATTCAGTTTTTAAAATCATATTACTCTACAGTCTTAATAAATGGTAATCATTCATTAGGTGCTGAAACATATTGTCTTCAAATGTAATGGAGACCACAGAGGTATGTTCAGCCATTTGTAATCTGTGTATCCCCATATTACCTTGCTACCTCACCTGCAAAACCACTTTTTGTTCTGCTATATATTCTAAAACTTATATATTTAAAGGTGAAACAGATACTCTAAAGTACATCAACTAGAACCCTGTAACTGTATCAGCCATTTTTACCTTTTAATATAGCCATCCATTTTCTCTCCCACTTACACCCTTTTTGCTTCATATGTATATTTGTGGATGAGAAATATAGTGTCCTTGAGATGGGCAAAATGGCGCCTCTCAAAAGTTAAGTTCTCAGCCATATGCTACGTGGTGTTTGCCAGTTTAAATCCATGTGAGAGTATGTATTTTCGCTCTTACACTTTATTTAAATGCTGCCAGGTTACTAGACATAAAACTGTTTTTTAATGCTGGAAACTTCTACTCCTTTATTCGCACTCATCAATGTGCATGTTTATTATTCTTAAATATTTGTGCTCTGGATAAAATGGCACACTGGTGTGGGAACAGAGTGCATGCAATTTCAAGATGACTTGTTAAATTGAATATCTCTGAGTACCAAACCATTAAAACAGTTTTGCTGAAAATCACATTTAACAAATGTAAAATAAAGCATTTTTTTACAAGGGGACCCCTGCATCCTTGCCACAAATCAATGTGGAGGGAAACTCCCCATGCTCCATCACTTTGTATATACTAACTATCACTGCACAATGGGTGGGTGGGGGGGGGGTCGGTTTAACTGAAAGTAGGTTTTCAATAAAACAGTTTCAGAGGTTTGGGGACTCATAGAAACTACCCTCATAAAATTGTCACATTCATGTGCCGGTCTACGGCACTGACGATTGAAATGATGCAGGGTTAGCTAGAAAGAAAATGAAATAAGTGGTTTGTCACCAGCCAAGTATTGGGGGGATAGGATACATGACTGTGACTGTAAGCCAGCCAGTGACATGAGGGTCAGCCTCATTATGTTCTGCATGTATGAAAATGCTTAAAACTGATGTCAAGTGGCTGTTCAAGTGAGGTAGTATATAGCATAAGTGCAAGACACACTCAGCACAATGCTGCTGCCAGCCACATTGTACCAAAAATCTCTCATGAGACTGTCAGTAGAATCAGAAAGTAAAAAGAAAAAAGTGCTCCAGATTTGAGCAGAAAAATACTGCTGCATGATAGAAAGGATGCAAGACCATTTCAAAAATAAAACTGAATGAAACCAGCCTTCTCAGCAGATGGGGATTAAAATGAACCGAGATTCCAGTTTGCTTACACAGTGATTATTTATTAAATTTAATTCCTTTTTTTCTGTTAACAGGGTAAGTGAACTAATTCACTATTAACCTTTTAGAGCCACAACATTAACCCCAAGGCAAGGACTATGTAATACTTATGCATAGATTTGTGCATAACAGTCAACTTGCAATTTTTTTGGAAACAGAAAGAAAACAGAACTCTTGGAGGAAGCACATGAAATCAGAAAGAGACTACACAGATTTCACACAGATGGTAACAGGATGTCAGGACTACCCCCACTGCTTCCAGCAGTGGTAAAGCAAAGCTCACGACCACTGAACCGCTATGCAGTTCAGATATTATCTAGACTAGAGTAAACAAAAACAAATAACGAGCTGCTCTATTCTGCAACTTGATTACTTTGTATTTAAATGTGTTTAAATACAAAGTAATTAAGGTGCAGAATAGTGTGGCTTATTATTTGTTTTTGTTTGGTGATTTTCATTATTGTTAGTTATTACCTGGAGTAATCCAAATTAAAATTCTAAGAATTCTATTTATATGCAAAAGAAATGTACTGAAGTGACAAATATGAAAACACGTAATGAAATAGAAATCTGTGGTTAATTTAAGTTAAAAAAAAAAATAAAATCGAGAAAAAACTGTAACTAACCAAAGGGTCCAGTCATGCTCACAATAAGGCTGCACATTTCCAAGATAGAACCCTAGGGACTGAGTCACTTCCACAAGGTTGGTAAAGTCAAGGCTAATTGTGTTATACAGCACAGATGTCATAATGATCTCATCCACGGCCCAGACATCTTCTCCTTGACCAGAATGATATGGCTGCCACCAGCGGAACTGTATGCCAAAACGTCTTGCATCTTCTGGTAGCTCTACTGAAACAATTCTGAAAGACAAAGACAACAGAGCCCATGACAATTCCTTCTAGGAGATGTGCACTTCAATCCAGTAAATATTAAATATTTAGAATTAATACAATTTTAGCAAATATGCACAGTGTGCAAAATATTATAATTAATTTTAGAAATATACATTTTGAACATCTCATATTTTTCAGAATTCTTTTTTGATGGAGTACTTTACATTTATGTCCTTACTTAATAATTTCCCTTTGTTTTAGTTTAACTTAACTTACTTATTTGCTAATTAAATAAGTGAATTTGTCCTTGTCAGACCCTTTTCAGCCCTGACACGGGCCACAAGGACAAGAGTAGTACAACACATGGATGAAAAAGTATCTTAGCCAATCAACAAGAACACTTTAGGAAGGTGGGAGGGATCTGAAGTATCCAGGAAAAAAAAAAAGCTCTCAAATAACACATTGGCATTTTGGTAAGAATTCCACACACCGAACCTAGGACCCTTGAGTTTTGAGGTAGTGTTATTACCAAAAAGCCAATGTACTATTTTTAGAAGTGTGTTTATATAGTTTATTGGGTACATACGTATATATTTCTACTTCAGCTATTCATACTCATATATGTATATAGTAGGTACTCTAAGTCATCCCTAAAACCTTAGCAACCCCACACAGAGAGTAAATAGAGGAGATGCTGTACTCCTGAATGTCTCATTCTAAGGATGAAACATTAAAACAAGGATCCATCTGTCTGAATTGCTGGTAGCTCATGTGGCTGCAAAAGATCCAACCACACTTATCAAAAAGAGTAGAGGAAGTTCTCCAGTGCTCTGTCCAAATTTCCTCTAGTCAGTATGAGTATCACCTTGGGTCCTCTGAAAAAGAAGCCATTGGCCTAATAGGACTAATGTGGTTAAGAAAATGTAAATAAAAAAATAAAATCCATTGTGTGGTTTTCTGATACTTTAGTATCTGATATGGATAGCAAAGGATCTGATACTATATTTCCTGATGAAGTTGACAAATTACTTTTATGATCAGTCTCCATGTTCCTTTTAAATTGTAATACTTTGCTATTCTGTTCTCTGTTCTGCACATGCCTAGCTAAATATTGGCTTGAATAATACAGAAACTTAAGTTAACTAAATGTTTCATGTTGCATTAATAGTTCAACCCTTTTCAGATAAACTGGTTCATACCTTTTAACTTTTTTTCTCTATACTCAAGAACAAAGCCAAAAATATTCAAGGACAAAGGCCTAAAATCAAGAGCAGTTTTTGACAGTATTCACTTACAGCTGGTAGAATGAAAGGATGACTATTGCATTTTGTGACAAATAAGAAGTCTGTAACTATGTATAATGTCTGGTATTATGTACTGACTTTAACCTACAGTATTTTATAAAAAACAAATCACAAATTTTATGAGGTACAGCATAACATTTAGAGGCAACACTATGGATGTCTTCAGAAATCGGGGAAAATTGAATTACAACTGATGCTTATCAGTATAAATCTCTGATGTAATCAAACAATGCCCCAAAATCTGATCTAAGGTGGTTTTGTATCATAACCAGTTTCCCAGGCCTGAACATAATACTCTCAGAGGTTATTTTGTGCTATGTGAAAGAAAATATGCAGCTTGTGTTATATACTGAACTCAGCTTATGCAGATTTTTAGTTAGTTAATATGCAGCTCAATGTAATTCTTTAATAAATATTTTAATGTTATTACGTATACCCCCAAAGAGAGTTTCATGAGTAGTACACTCAAACTGTTTTTGTAAACATATGTGCACTTGAAGAAAGAGTTTAGTGCCATTTGCTATTCACAGTGGTTACATATGTCCACAGGTTTCTGCAGTTAGCTGCAGTATGCTTATTCAGGCCCAAGATGATTTCTTTATCAAGTGCTGGTTTTTATACTTTCTGCAACAAATTCATTCATATATTGTGTAATAATTTTTAAATATTATAGCTACCAGACTTAAATTTGAATTCATGGAAAGATATTGGCCGTGGTTTCTCTCTATTATAATTTTTAGTCATGTATAATTTGTGCTGTTTGGATTTATAAGGCAGGGATAGGATCATATGGATATTACAGAGAAATTTTCATTCAGTTCATGTCCTCTTATCCTGCCTAACTAAATACACAGAATTGTTTCAGTCTTCTTGGGCTCTGGAAACATCATCCTTCAGAGTACAGGTAACATTGGTTCATACATACATCAACGTGATGCTTACCATTGTTTGCAAATAATCTCTTGGCCCAAACAAGATTTATTAGCTACTAGCTTAAAAATGAGGTTATGAATACAACATGTTCAAGACAAAGCATGAAAACGTTCAAGCTTGATGTGGGTATCACTGAATTCATTCCAAAGATTAGCACTGAGCTAGTAAAACAGCAGCAGAGAAACGATTGTCTGTTTTTTCAATTAATTTCTTCAGAACTATCTTCATCAAGTGAACAGATTTAAACAGGGGTAAGCTAACTGCTGTGAATGTTGTGACTACTCTTTCATGTCACAGGAAATTATTGTAAAACCAAGTAGGGTAGTTCATTTGTCAATTTGTCGTAAATCATTTTGATACTTTATACATATTTCAGCACCTAGAGAAGGAACTGGTGTGAATAAAAAAATATATATATCTGCACATTATATAACGGATGCAAATTGGCATACAATAAAACAGCGATTGAGTGGTAAATGTTGATTTATTAAACAGAACTGTAACATGGGAATTCTGTGCTCTGGGCAAAAGAACAACTGAATGCCCTCCACCATATATTAGCTATCAGGATTACTTAATTAAGGATTGTAAACTGTCATTTTTTAAAGAACAATTTGATAATTTACCTGCTGTGAAGATGTCATTAGGCAATACGGATCATGGCTGCTTATAGACAAGTTGTAAACTGTTTTCTAAAGGTAGTTTAACTACATTAAAAAGTTTATCAGTTAGTTTACATGCTGCAAGGGATTGCAAATGTTTAATGACAGCTTGCAAACTGACAACTTTTTAGTGTCAGTATTGTACAAAACTTGATGACTGGACCCAATCCTTCCTACAATAGTTCTTAACACAGATAGGAACAGTCCAACCTGCAGGAAGTACACCAGTCTATAAAGCTACAACAAAATCAAGCCCTATAATATAATTGTTACATATCAAAGAATATTACTAGATAATTACCACACTACTTGCTTTCTATTTTTCCCCAATACTGGAAGCAAATTAAAAGTATTTAGATCTGGCATCTTAGGTTGTACTCTTTATTGCCGAGCAGTGTTAAGTTCCAGTAACATGCTAACAAAATATTTTATATTCCAGCATGTACCCTGAGCTTAGTTACCCTCAGACTGATTATCTTTTCAGATGATGCTCTTAGAAAACTTCACATCCTAAACCTCTAAAATTATTATTGGGTATTTATTGCAGTATTCATCACCACAAAGCTAGTTAGACTAAAAATTAATGAGAACAAAATGCATACATATGACAAATTCATTTAGATTACAGATTGTTGTTTTACAGCTATAGTCATCTAAGCTTTCATCAGATTATTATTTTTGACTAAACTTTCCAGAACACAGTTCCTTTCTAGACTATGATAAATTAATCTGCTTAAAGTTTTTTATTTCTTTGTTCAGATTATTAGGATAATTCTCTTCAAAAATACATGAAAAGTAATTGGTTCCAAGGTATACAGAAATAAAGCTCTGACCATGACTCAGGCAACTTAGGTTTGGTTAGCGATCTATATACTTGGGCAGTCAGTGTGAGGTCATGGGAATAGGCCAGATCACTCATCTTAGGGTTGAGGAATGCAAACTGACACCAAGAAGGGTCATGCCGTGCATACAGATGCACCAAGCAGAGCTCACCACTACTGCTGGAGATGGCAACATATGCAAAAGTGATTCATAAGCCCTCATCTCACTGGCAGGCAGAGCAGATGTGCAATGGGATGGGGATAGGTTTAATTAGAGTATTCCCCTACTAGATGCTGCCATGAAGTTCCATAGCTTGGGGGGAATGAAAGTTCTCCAATAAATGCATATGGCCCAGTTTGGTGATGGGAAAGTCAACTCCCTCAGAGTACTGGGGTGAAGGCACCCCTGATGTTTCTGTGTCAGTGAAAAGATGGTGGAGAAGGACCAAATTCCCTTCATGGTTCTCTTCAGGCTCTCCCATATGTGAGTATGAATGCACTCAAGACGTAGAAGTGACTGACAGTTTTCAGGCATGAAAAGGAGAATTGTAATAAAAACTTCAGCATCATTTTATGTGATTTTTGTATTTTATTGTTATGTGAGTGAGTGAGTGGGCAGCCACAGTGGTGCAGTGGTTAGTGTTGCTGCCTCACAGCAAGAGGTTCTCCAGTTTGATTCTCGGCTGGGGTGCCTTCTTTGCGGAGTCTGCATGTCCTCCCTGTGGTTACGTGAGTTTCCTCCAGGTATTCCGGTTTCTTCTCACATCCCAAAGACATGCTGTAGGTGGATTGGATACTCTAAATTGACACTAGGAGTGAGTGCGTGCATGTGTGTGCCTTCTGTGGAAGGTTGGGTGCCGGGCTGGCAACTCAGCACCATAAAACGCCACTGCCAATCATGAGCGGAAAGGTGATCCGCTGTGGTGACCCCTTACCAGGAAAAGCCGAAAGAAGAAGAAGAAGAAGATTGTTATGTGAGTGAGTATGTGCATGTATGTGTGTTTGTGTGTGTGTGTGTGTGTGTGTGTGTGTGTGTGTGTGCGTGTCTATTTAGTCTTCCATTGTTCACTGACAAAGGTGAATAATAAGAATGTTTATCTGAGCCAAAATGCAGATATTTTATTTATCAAACTGCATTATCAAGCATTTATCACCACTCTCCCAATCTCATAAATTACTGTAACTCAGCCCCATTCACAGTAACAGAAGGAAAAAAAAGCTTCACACATCACATTGTATGCAAAAAAATACAGGCACACTGATTCCAGAAAAAAAAAAAAAACACCAGATGCACAAACACAAACATATACAAATAAAATAACAGAAAAAAACATCAACTGGCCCACTAGAAAACAGCATTACTAACCATACATAAATAAATAAATAACCAGAATCAAAAAAGCAGTATTGATAACATGAAACCATTACAGGTAACAAAACTATAAACCTAATCAGTGTATAACCCTCATTGCATTACTGAAACAATACTATAGCATTAAAACCAGAGAAAATAGTGGCCATTAAACTTTGATGATAAGCTCAGTCTCAGTAATTTCCAAAAATCATGAAACCTAGGTAGTCCAAAGCAACAAACTTTTATTCATCAGAGAAAAGTGATCCACAGTAACAAAAAATCAGAAATATTTTAACAACATTAAACATATCAGTTTTTATATACTTAGAAGTAGGAGTGGAAAATATACATATTGTCTAATTTTAAACCAGCTTGTAGGCTGGTTTAAAATTAAACAATATGTATATTTTCCACACCTACAGTACTTGTAAGTGAGTCTATATTTGGCCATCAAATAGGCTAATCACCAAATGGCTGAACATTGAACAATAAACAAAGACAGTTTATTCACCAAACTTTCATTTCATCAACAGGATAAGAAGCTACTTGTCCAACACTTCCTCGTCTCATATGGAAGTGTTACAAACCCACCAAGGTGAGGAGATTTGCCCCACACATCCCCTAACTGGGGGGCTTCCCCACACACACACCCTTACTATATACACCAACTCAGAGATCACACTACAGTGGAGAAAAGGGATTTGAAACACTTACATGTGTGAGACAGGGAAATGTTGGACAAGTAGTTACTTAGTCTGTTGATGAAATAAAAGTTTGGTGAGTGTTTATTGTCTGATATTCAGGTGTTCGATGGTTGGTTCATTTGATGGCTGACAATAGACCCTCTTCTAAGTATATAAAAGCTGATAATTAAACATTGTTAAAATATTTCTGATTTTTTGTTACTGAGGATCACTTGTTTGTGACAAATAAAGGCTTGTTGCTTTGGAACACTACCTGGGTTTCATGATTTTTGGAAATTATTGTGACTGAGCTCATCAACAAAGTTAAGACTACTAGTTTCTCTGTTTTTTATATTTTTTTAACACTCGTGATGAGGTTGGAACTAGACAAATAGCTGTGCTTGTTAATTTTTTTATAATACTATAAAATTATCAATAACCTTAAAAATAGACTAAGTCTGGGATTCACAGAGGTATGCAGAGTGTCTGCACAGTGTTAAAACTGAGGGGGCTCAAGGGCACCTGCAGGCAGGTGCAAGGGGGTGCACTTGCACCCCCCCCTGGAATCGGCTAGCTGGGATTCGTTTTATTTTCATAAAAAAAGTTTTTTTTTAAAGGGCGGGCATTCCTCTTTAAGTGCGCCCTTTGCATCCCGTCCCATCGCACAGACGCAACAGGTGTTTGCGACCAGTTTTTGCATCAGGAATTTAAATTCCAGAGTGGACTACGGGTGAATAGTATGCTGACATCATCGCATGGCATGAGCGGGAAGTGAAATGGACGGTTTGAGAAACGGACAGTTTCTGCTGATGGTCTGATGGGTTTTCTTTTGCGAGGACTGACTGAAGATGGAGTGGAGTGGAAACAGTTGTGCTGCGGAACTGCTTATGTTCTGGGAGAAAGAGACAGTTTCTGCTGATGGGTTTACTTTAGCTGCGAGGACTGACTGAAGATGGAGTGGACATAGTTGTGCTGTGGAATATGGACGCTTTTCGCTTTTCAGAGTGAGTAAGCTGGCATGTGTGTATGTGTGTGTCTGTGTGCTTCTGAACTTTCTTTAGTGAGATACCCATGTATTATTTAGAAAATTATTTCTAACAACACAGACATTGACTTTGGTAGGACAGTGATTCTAGTTGGAAACCTTCCCTCTACTGTATATGGAAATGCAACTGTTATGTCATATTTTTCTGCTCATCATATCTGCACTTATGTTTAACTTTCTTAGGTACCCTACTAGAATGTGTATTAGGCAGTCAGAAAATGTTATTTTTTGTTTTTAGTTCACTTTTCCTCTAATTCAAAGATTTCTAATATTCTGACATCTTTAAATATTAGAAATAGTTTAATATATGTCTTTCCCTTCATGTTAGTTGAGCATTATGTTTGCATGCTAGCAACGCACTTGCTGCCACTTACTTGAGCAGGCAAGTGGTCAAACTCCACTCCCACTAATTCAATCTCTTGTAACTACTTAGTTCTCAACACTACCCAATAAACCTGTTTATCCCTACTGGGACCCTAACTCTAACCCTAAATCTCCCTTACTGCACTCTAACCAAAAAACTCCCTCTTGCTCCTTAACCCTAAGACCTCCCTCCCACTCCCTAACCATAAAACTCACTTCCCAACAGGTGCTTTAAAAGACAATCCCATCCACCCATTCCTTCACCACATCTGCTGAACTTATCTTGCTTGGACTGGAATAATGTGTCCATGTAAGCTGTGACAGCTGCATTCCTGAACCCATGTTCGAGTTTCAGTGCAAGTAGCAGCCTATGTGAGCTACAAGATGCTTGAGTTCAAGGATTCGAGACAGTGAGTTTCAAGTGCATGGGGCTCACATGGTTGTAGTAGACCCTTGTATTACTTGTGTTTTGATTTTAGTGTCTTTGTGCATCATCAATATTACTAAGCATTCGCAGTATAGGATGGTATGAAGACTTTCTGAAACTGCATATTTTAAAGAGTGCTTCTATTTGCCTCAAAAAATGTTGAGAGCTTTGTTTTACATATTGATACTTCAGTTACAAAGTTCTTGATGTAGAACTATGGTTCATATCTCTGAGCACCAGTTGCATCTCCATGATTTTTTTTAACTACTCCAAGCTAATTATATCACTTCAGCTACTGGCTGCTGGCAATGTTGATGGGTGTTTTTAGTATGCAAACTTTATTCCTGTTGTAAAGCTCATAGTCGTAGCTGACATCTGATTTTCTGCCTTTATGGATTTGATAGATGTTAAGAGCAACTGTACATTTATAATGAAATGCTGCCTTCACTCAAGCTTTTATATACTTAGGGCATGCACTATCTGGAGCAGTGTTGTTTCACCTGTGCTTCTGATTTAATGAGCAAGTGTTGTGAAGCAAAGAGCAGAAAACATTACCCTCCCCACACCAAAAAAAAAAAAAAAATGCATTACCCAGATGTTAAAGGAAGTGTAGCAAGCAGCAATTGTTTCCAAAAAATATTATTTTTAACAATTTAAATTAATTATAGAAAAAACTGGTACTGCTTGCTTCAACATATAGTGATCAGATTCATGCATTGCAGAACTTCAAATGCATTTATATAAAAGCATACAGACACAAGGTGTTAGGACCAGCTTGCTGAAGTGACGTCACTGAGCTCTGTTTTCATTCAGAAGAGCTTAACAAAAACAGAAACAGAACGATTATAATAGAAATTATGTGGATGGCTGCCACAGGCTACTGACTTCTCAGGTAAATGTGTAGCTGGATACCTACTGCTGTTTGCTCCACAAACTGTTTTTTTCTTTTTTTCCCCTTTAAATAAGTGTTTTTTCTTTTAACATGCACACCACTCATGAAAACACAGCACACCAAGGCAAGGTGCATTGGGACAGCTGCAGCTGCTTGTTTCATTTTTTGGGGAAGGTATTTTTTCCTTACCTTTCTCAGTAGGCTTACCTGGTTAACAAATAAAAAATAATGTTTAAAATGTGTTCCTTTTTGGGACTCTGTCCATTATTTTTGGCTTTGCCCAGATTTCTTGAATAAAAAAGGCGAACATTTTTTGACTGTTCCTTTTAAAACAGGCTATAATTACTTATAGTACCCCCAAAATTCAAAGTTGTAGACCCTGCTTTTTTTCCAGACTGGCAAAACGTTTCATTGTGTGTATAATGCAGGTAGGAGCTGAGAATTTACTGAAATATTTTTGATTAATAAGAGCTTATTTTATCTGTCAGGGTGCAGGGAAGTGACTGCTGCTTTGCTGTATATGGTACAGAGCTCTTGTCATTTTAAGTACTGATTTTTTCACAGTAAGCTGTAACCTATTAGATAGACATACCCACACCTGCAGGGTATCTCACAAAGGTTACTGTAGCCAACATGCTTATGGCTTACAGTCTACTGTGATTCTGTATTTATATATTGTGTGTAGAAGTATACTGTTATCATGGAAATGTTCTGAGTAGGGCAGTTTTGTCATTATTGGTGCATGCATTTTGCTTCATTTCCTACTGGAAAAATGTTTAAACAATAAATTTAAAATGGGCTCTAACTTAAGTCTAACGTACTGTATTATACAAGGAATATAATTTAATACAATCAAGAAGGTGAATCAAGGAATGCATACATGTATGCATGGCCCTAAAAATGTGTTTGAAAACAGCCCAGAGGAAAGTGTGAAAGGCTCAAAATCATGGGCAAATTTTAAGCTTTACTCTTGTTATCAAAGCAATGGATGAAGGTAAAACAGTTCACACCACATTACCGTGACCTGGCCAAGCCGTTTGACACAATCCCCTACTCAGGTGCAGTACAAAAGATGAATAATGTAGGAGCAAACACTTACATCGCCAGCTGCATTGCCAACTTGGCTCACAGGAAGCAGGAGATCAAAACAGGGGAAGAGACCAGTCACCAATGGAGTACCCCAGGGTTCAGTGCTGAGACTTTTTCTGTTTGGCATATACATCTCAAAAGTAAAAGGAAATACCAAAGAGCTTTGGCCAGCTAAGTTTGAGGTGACTGCAAGCTAGGAGAAGTTATTGAATCCCCAAATGACTTAACCATCATGCAAGAAGGTTTGTGCCAAATAATAACTGGTGTCAAAATCATGACAATGCCCTCTGAGAACTGATCCAATTGTTTGGCATTTGGGAACTTGTGTGTACAGTGACCTAACTTTTGACCAACATGTGCCCAGCGTCATAAGAAAGCCTTTCTATATTGCACAGCTTATAAACAAATTGATTGTGATCAGATCTAGAGATGTTGTTGTCCGCCTTTACAAAGCTCTCATTAGGCTTGTATTTGGGCCTAATGTTTGTGGAGGCTGTGTGCCTGAGCACATATTTAGGGACATCTTGGTTTAGCCAAAGCCATCAGGCATTTCAGTGAGAGAGAATTGTTTGAGGTCATTGGCTGACTGAGGTCACCTGGACTACAGCTTAGACTAAGCACCTCGTTGGTTCTTTTGAGATTTCTTTCTTAAAAGCTGTCTCAGGTTTCAACTTTCTGTTACCTAAGAAGTTAAGTTGTGAGTGTTTCTGCCATTTCACACTGAGCTAATCGAAGGAAGGACACTGAGCAAACTCGGAACTATAATATATAACATTAAGTAACCTGTTTTTTGCTTATTTTGTTCTTTATTTCTTTGTTATTTATAGCACTTTGTGTACTGTGTATTTTTCTAGCTAGTTTCACTGTGTGTGAGGTATTAACTGGAAATTGTCCACTTTTATTAAGCATCTGTTGGGTTGTTTGTTTCTGATAACTTGTTGCAGTTAAACTCTTACTGTCAGCTGCCTGTCGGGTGCCAGGATCTGCCACATAATGCATGCACTCAGGTCTCTCCAAAACAAGTACAAATATGACTCTGTCATTGTCCATGTTGGTGTGAATGACCTGAGATGTACCTCCTTGGACTACATGAAAAGGGACATGATGGAGCTGTCCGATCTTGTAGCCCAGGTAGGTATGACCCTAGCCCTGAGTAGCATCCTGCCATCACCCAGAATGATACCACAGTACAAGGACAAAATGATTGACTTTAACAATTGGCTAAGCTTCTGGTGTCATTCTAAGGGGATCCAGTATCTGTCTGCCTGGGATGACATGATCGACAAGCCACGATGCTTTGCTAGAGATGGCCTGCACCTGTCGCCCCTGGGATTCCGGATACTGGCTAAGGCTCTAGCGACCCCTATAGTGCCTTTTTTAGGCATGGTTCAAATGACAAATTCACCACCCTAACAGGTACAGGCAAGAAGAATCTGAGGGTATTGCTACTCAATGCTAGAAGTCTAAACCTCAAAATGCACTCTCTCGAGGCACTCCTTAAAATGGAGAACATCGACATCTGACAGAGACCTGGTTCAAGGCTCCAGAGAGTACCCCTGCATTACCAGGCTATAATTCATACCACACCTTTCGGCCACCTAACCTGGACCGAAACACTAAAGGCGGAGGCGTGTCCATATTCATTAATGATATCTACACCTCCAGGATAGTTGCTCAGCATAATGAATCCCAGATTATTCAAGTGCAACTAACTCTGGGCAAGTCCACAATCCAAATTGTAGCTTGCTACAGATCCCCCACCATGTCCCAGGATTCCCACTCCTCATTTCTTAATACACTGGAAAATATTAGGGTACAACCTAACACCCTAATAATGGGCGATTTCAACTACCCTACCATTAACTGGGAAAACTACTCATGTACCAATTCTTGTGCTCAACGTTTTCTGGAATTCATAAATTCCAATGCCATGGATCAACTTATCCACACCCCCACCAGGGGCAGCAATATCCTAGACCTGGTTATTACCAACATGGGCAACCGGTGCTCCACACCAGAGGTCAATTCCTTGTTGGTCAGATCCGACCATAAGCTAATCACCCTAGATATCCACATCCCTCCCCCACCCCCCATTAGGGAAACCACAGTAAAAATTTCTCCAAAGCCAACTTCACGCTTCTTAAGACAGAAGTGGCAAACTTCACGACACCCATGCTGACGGACAATAGAGATATGACTGCTGAATCCTACACAAATGCACTTTATAAGCACTTACATGAGTGCATGGATCATGCAATCCCTAACAGAACCAAGATGCTATCCTCCAAAAAAAGGAAGCCAATCTGGTGGTCCCCTGCCATAAACAAACTCTACAACAGAAGAAAGAAACTGTTGCAAAAAAAGAGTAAAATCCCATGACTGGAGAAACTCCCTGGTCAGCTTCAGTAAGAAGCTGAGATCCCTCATAAAATCCTCCAAAGCTAGTTATGAAAACAAAATCACCACTGACTCTAAAGACAACCACAAAACATTCTATAGCTATGTCAAGAATCTCAATGGCAACACTCAGATCTGCTCTGAGTTACAGCACAATGGCACTAAATATACAGAACCAACGGATATTGCCAACATCCTGGCAGATAGGTTCAGTGCTAACTTTACCCCTCTGTCATCCCCTAAAGGGCCCATCTCTATACCAGAAGAATGCAAAGTTCTTGTAATCACGGCTGCACAGGTAAAAAACACACTATCCAAAGCCAAGAACACAGCATCCATGGGACCTGATGACATCCCAGGCTGTGTTCTTCATGAACTACAGAACGAACTGGCACCCCACCTAAGTACCATGTTCAATCATAGCCTCACCTCAGGCTATGTGCCCACTGAATGGCGCACAGCGACAGTTATCCCACTCCACAAAGGGGGAGCCACTACAGACCCCGGAAACTACCGCTCCATTAGCCTAACGAGCCTGGTCTGCAAGGCTATGGAGCGTATCATCATGGAACTTATAAACAATGACATTGGTAATCTCCAAACTCAGGACCCCACCCAGTTTGGGTTTGTAAAAGGCAGATCATGTCTCCTAAACCTGATAGACTTCTTTGAAGCAGACACCAAAGCTGTAGATGAGGGTAAGGTGGTTCACACAGCCTATCTAGATCTCGACAAGGCTTTTGACACCATCCCCCACCCTGGAATTATAGATAAACTCACTAAACTAGGTATAAATCCCTATGTCACAAGATGGGTTGCCAACTGGCTCATTGACAGAACCCACACTGTGAAAGTAGCAGACTCCAAATCCAGCTTCAGACCAGTGACAAGTGGAGTACCACAGGGTTCGGTCCTGGATCCTTTCCTGTTTGGTATCTACTTCTCTGAAATACAGGCCAACACAGAAGGTCTTTGGCTAGCGAAGTTCGCAGATGACTGCAAACTAGGAGCCATAATCAAAACTCCAAAAGATGTGGACATCCTACAAAAGGGCCTTGCTGAGACAGATGCCTGGTGTCAAAGCCATGGCCTCAAGCTCAATGCCAAAAAGTGCATTGTCATTCCTTTTGGTAAAAACACAGTATCCATGAACTACCACATAGGTGGTAGTCTACTTAACACCGAAAGTGTGATAAGAGACCTTGGGACACAGGTGGACAGTAGTCTCTCCTTTGATAATCACATCGCCACAGTAGTCAGGAAATCCTTCTATGTGGCACACCTCATCACAAAAGGTTTCTCATCCAGGAAAAAAGAGGTCATTGTTCCCCTCTACTCGTCACTCATTAGACCAATTATAGAGTACAATGCCCCTTTTGGTATGTACCTCACAAGACATCTACAACAACTGGAAAGGCCACAGAAATACCTCACAAAGAGGATTACCAGCCTCAAAGAGATGCCCTAGCAGACCGTCTCAAAAAACTGCAGCTTTACTCCGTTGCATATCACCTACTCAGAGGCGATCTCTGCCTAACACACAAAGCTATATCAAACCCAGGGCTTTTAGACATGCTCCACTTAAAGAAATCCCAATTCCTATGAGCTACACGCTCAAGGGACCTAAACCTCATTACCACAATAAACAGAACATGCTGGAGGGATGGATTCCTGTCCCAGAGACTTCCCATACTCTGGAACAAACTACCTATCTATATCAAACAAAGCTCCTCATTAGCACTCTTCAAGAAAAATCTTGATGATTGGATGGGAGATAGGAAATTCACCCCGGGGATCATTTCTGTGGTTCTGCTCGACAGTGGCACAGGAAAATAATTTTCTTGGGTGGCGAAAGCCAGGGTACCTTTGGCTAGGTTTATATAGGCCCTAGGGCCAATAGCCTAGTACCTACCTATGAACCTATGTCAATCATTTTGTATAATGCCCACTTTGGCATGTATCTTTCCAGCCCCATGCAACAATTGGAATACCTTCAGAGATACCTTACTAAAAGGATGCAAGTCCTAAACAATAGGTCTTGCATGGACCACCTCAAAGATTTATTACTATACTCAGTATCCTACAGAGTGCTTAGAGGTGACATGTCTGGTTTACAAAGCATGCTCCGACATAATACAGATGGACCTAGTGAACATCAGCAAGTTAAATGGCATCAGAAATACACAGTCCAGGTATTTAAACTGAATGTTGTGGTGAGATAGATATATATCACAGAGGTTACCACTGTTCCGGAACAGACTATCCATAAAAATAAAGCAAAGCTCATCCATCCATATTCAAATGCAACTTGGATTTAAGGATGGGTATTAGAAAATGTACTCCAGGATTTCCCCTCATGCCACTAATGAATAGAGGCAGTTCCTAAATGCTGCATCCCTTACATGGCCCCCTCAAAATATCTATGGTATGATCACAGTTGTTCTCACTAGGGCTAATATACAGTTATCAGCCATGGGGATAGCTAAGACCAATCAGAAAATGTTAATTCAAGCACCAAAAGGGAATTGGCTAAGCTTAAAATGTCCTCCAAGTAAACCTATGTTGTGGTAGCAGTTATAAAAAAATTACCCTTTTTAGTTCATTAAGTGCCCCTGTCACCCTCCGCCCCTCCAGTCTTTAACAGCTTCCGGTGCCTATGGTGTGTGTGTGTGTGTGTGTGTGTGTGTGTGTGTGTGTGTGTGTGTGTGTGTGTGTGTGTGTGTGTGTGTGTTTGTGTGTAAAAGGTGTGTGTGTGTGAGAGAGAGAGAGCATGAAATGTTCAGTTAGCAGATGGAATTTATGTTCAAGTACATTTTCAAGGAATTGTGAGCATCAAGGGAAGAGATGTTTATTGCTGCTCATGCTAAGTATGCTTAAAATGTGCAACTGTTTTGTTTAGCAAATGGTATCACTATTGTGATATAGAAATTTAAAGCAGTGTTAGTAGCAGGTAGAAAACTTGTATCTTGATGCAGAGAGGTGTAAGTTCTACTCCCGCAGCATGTAGATTTGTATTTGAAGGGGGTGTTGTGCTGCAGTCCTGAGTATGTCCTCCTTTGGATGAGATGCCTAGTAACTAAGTACCTGTTTTTCAGCTTGCCACCCATTCCCTATTACAATATACCAGCTTACCATTTTTTTTAATTTAACATAGGCAATTTATTCTTCAAGGGCAGCAGACACTGAATTTGTAGATGAAACACTGAAATATAAAGTTGTTTTCTAGCAACAACCTTGCCATTAGTTTCAGATCTCTTTTAATGTGGAATTATTCAGATGACTTTTACTTCTGCAGAGATTGTGCATATTGACTGATATCGGTGGATTGCAATGATAGAATTTTGAGTAGCCTTTTATGGTTGAACAGTTCTGAATTGGGTAGTTTGTCATTTTTGGTTCATGTGTTTTGTTTCATTGCTTATTTGAAAAATGTTCCAAACTATACATTTAAAACTAACAAGTGGTGCAATTTTATACAAGGGATATAATTTGATTATTATATATTATAATTAATACAGTCAGGAAGATGAATCAAAGAACTTTTGCATGGTCCTAAAATGTTTGCAAGGGGCCTATGATTTGAAAACAGCCCAACAGTAAACTTAACCCACCACTGGTCAGATGCATTTTCTTTGTTTGTTTCAAAGGTAGAGAAGTTTTAATGCCAAGTCTGTTTTCATTGTAAGATGACTTTGTTTACCAAATGTCTATCAGTGTTTGTGCTATAAAATTTGCAATAAAAGATGTAAATTAAATCAAAATATCTGTAATAATTTTAGAAGTAAAGCATACAACGGTATGCACACTGAGTTTTGAACAGTGTTTATGGCAACTGGGGAGAAATGGCCAAGAAATGGGAGACTGGAATGGCTGTGTGGGTGGTGCATGTGTGGGGCTAAGTGGGAGGGGTCTGGATTTGCACCCCCCCCCTGCAAAAAATCCTGCAGGCTCCCTTGGACTCACTGCATAAGGTAGCTGAAAGAAAATTAGGGGAGCATCAGGCAAGGAATAGTGCCAGCATTTTTATTGCAAGATCACATAATATAGTAGGATGGCAGAATTAATAGAGAGAACACTGTTATAGCAGGATACTAGAGGAGCAGCTCCACCATAGCGCACATGGACAACATGTTATAGCAGGATACTAGAGAAGCAGCTCCACCATAGCACACATGGACAACATGTTATAGCAGGATACTAGAGGAGCAGCTCCACCATAGCGCACATGGACACCATGTTATAGCAGGATACTAGAGGAGCAGCTCCACCATAGCGCACATGGACAACATGCTTGATATCATAATGTCATTCCTCTGTATCTATAGCAATACACATGATTTCATACAATGTGTCTGTAACCAGTGCCAGCCTGTGGCAAACCACCACAGACAGAGCAACACAGGACAGCAAAGCACTCAACAGAAACAGCAATGTAGCTGGGTACAGCAAACTGGTCAAAGTGTTCATTATGTAAATGGGGAAAAAAATGATAGACAAGAGAGTAAAAAGAGGAAGACAGCATGCAGAGGGAAAACCATCAAGGCAATCAATATGGAACCGATTGGGGGGAAGAAGGGTACATTGTTTGATGGGTTAGAGCCCATTTTCATTATTAAAAGAGAAGGCTAGACTGGAATTGAAATGTGAGAGAGCTTTGGATGGCATAGAGGCCAAAGGGCAGATAGCAGGTGAAGACAGATAGACAAAGAGCAGAGGCACAGAAAGACAGAGTTGTTCGACATACCAAATGTAGTGTGGACAGTGGTGACAGGGAGGGCAACAATAAGGCATGGTCTATGACACAGAAGGCAGGGATAACACCATGAATGTGCTTATGTGGGCTGCTGCAGTTGTTGCGTGCCAGACTGGCCCAGAGAGGAACAACCCTCAGGCACTGTGTACCTGGGTGGCTGATGACATGGACTATTTATTTATTTATTTATTTATTTTTATTTTACATTTGTTGTCCGGGCTAATCTAACTGGATACATGTCCATTTTCAGTAGAGGCCCGGGGAGAAAAGCTCCAAACACAAACAATTACAGAAAATGTTGGTACAGTACAATAATTTAACAGATGATCTTAGTAAAATGCCATACTTTTTAACAATCTTAACACGACACTAAAAAATATTATGCATTAGAATGTTTCTATATACATTAGCTTAAATTACAAGATCATGGTCTCTTTGGTTATTTAAGGAGAAGACTGGAGTTAGTACAGAAGAGTAAAAGGAGAGCAGTAACTAGCAATAAAAAGATGGTGCACTAGTCAGGGTTAGTACAAGGGCATAACCAATGTGTTCTAAGGTATAGTTTCAGTTTATATTTGAAAAGTGTTATTGAAGATGGTGATAAAAGTGCAGTGGGAAGTAGGTTCCAGTTTTTCCCAAAAGTGTTAGAAAACAGAGTCTCCTGCCAAGTTGTTGGATTTACTTGTACAAACAAGTAGTTTATTTGATGAGTGTAAGTTTTTAAGATTTTTGTAAGGGGCAATGAGGCTAGAAAGTATTGGTAGGTTGGTAAAGGGTCTTATGGGTAATAGTAAGCTGGTGAAAGTAAAGCTGATTTTGTAGCTCTAGCCATCCTAGCTGCTTTAGATTAAGAAAATGGTGGGTTCTAAATGGAGAGCCAGTGGCAAATCTAGCAATATTATTGTAGGAGATTGCCAGTTTGTTGAGGTTGTTTTTTGACAGATTAGTATATATAGCTGAAGCATAAAGGAGTGTGGAGATTAAATGAGTGTGGGCTATAGTGGTTCTAGCTAATGGTGTAAGATAGGGTTTGATTCTGTAGAGGGACCCCAGTTTCTTATTAACTGTTTTAGAGGCCAGAAGGATAGGGTCTACTAAGAAACTCATGAAATCACTCTAAAATGTGGTCCATATTGCCAATATGTGTGTCCAGTTGCCAATGCACCTCAGAAGCCATTAGCCTCTGTATCTGCTGCTTTGTTACCGAAAGTGACACCACCTATCCACTACCAGAACAATAGCCTTTGACCTTTTCCTGACAGTTCAAAACAGAAGACAGCACCAAATCCCTGCATACTGCCTGCAGCAAGGAAGCCTTCACTCTCTTTCTTTGAGGTAGACACACATCCTCCTGGTAACCTAGTGGCAGGCTCAGTGGCTGACAGACATTTAGGTTAACATGGCTGTGACACCTTTTCTACCTCAACTGGATCTGCATACGGGAGACGGTCCAGGAAGAAAATGGTAAGACACACACACAGCATGGACAGCTTTGCAAGTGTATAATGGCAGGCTATGTAACACTACCTGGAGAGGTGTGCATGCCTCCTGCTGCAACTAACCATGACACCCCTCAGAAACTGTAAAACAAAGGAATATAAATCAAGCATAGATGGACAATACAAAACATGGTGGCAGGCAAATGGCCAAAAATAAAACAATTGCAGTAAATTTCTGGATACATCCTCTGAACCTCTGCTTCCTACTGGCAAAGCAGGCCAGGGTTGTACTGCCTCAAGTCATAGGTGATAACTGTAGCATTAGACAACATCAATGCCAGGTTAGACCAGGCATCAATCTTTTTGATAGGACTACTACACCATCCCAGCACGCGCTACGGGAAAACTCTGCTGTTCCTTGTACACCATCCAGTTCATACTTGAAGAAGCAGCCATAGCCACTCAGCAACTCTATTTCAGAACAAATGCACTAGACTTCTGAGCACAGACACATGTTGCCGAATTATGCATCTTGTGAAATATTACTGCATTGCAATGCAGCAAGGAACTGCTCATAATCCGTGGCCTGCTGGATACACATACATGTCCAATTCCTCATGCTAAACAGTATGTGCATGGCTCCTGCCAATAGGTATAGCTAGAGTAGTGTGCCCAGTAACTGAATCATAGACAATGGCACTACATGGCCTAAGTAGCATTCCTGCCACACTAGATGGCCCATGTTAGTGTGATAGAAAGTGCCACCACCAGCTTGCAGAAGACCACTCTAAAACATATGAATGGAACTTCTTTGAATTACTGTAAAAGTACTGTAGCTATGGTGCATTAGAGAGAGAGAGAATGAAGGAGAACCAGGGTGCTAATGTAGCTGTTGTGCTCCTGCAATGCTTGTGAAGCCTGTGCAGGGGAGGTAAGGGGAATGTGTACTTATTTGTGTAACTCAGTCATATGCAAAGGTGAGACACATATGATATTCCACCTGAAATATAATACACACATAATAGTTGCAGCACAGCACACACTAAGTGTGCAGGTGTAGAAACACCCTGACACCTACATGTCATATGCAGGGCCACCGCACAATTATACAGCACAATTATGCATACATGTGGAAGTTACAGTGGCCATGGAGTACTACACATGATATCGTGGTATAAAAAGGGTGGGAAATTGTCATGGCCTTACATATCTGCTCAATTACTGTGGCACATAAAGGATCAAACAGTGGATAAATAGGGGGGAAGCCATGGACAGTAAAGCATGGTGTAGGCTAGCACACAGCCACTAAATTAAATTTGTTACCTGCAGGTATACAGGTATGGGTAATACCACACCTGAAAAAGCTCAGAAGCCAGAAGAATGATGAGCTATGGCAGAGCCTCCACATGGATCACATGAGTCAACTGGTGAAAGGTGGTGTATACCAGCAGGTCAGGGACTAGAGCTGATGGAACATAACACAGGATGTGAATGTTTCAGGAAGCCAAAATACATCCTTACAACAGTATGAATGTGGTTACACATATTCTCTCTCTCTCTCTGCTGTACAAAGCATAATGATCATGACATCAGTGTGAACAGGACCATCACAGTGGTGGACCATCAACACTGAAGTGGCTGATGGAGGTTGAGAAGTTTATGGTGTCATTCTCTGGGCAGTGGGACTGGCCCATTACACCAGATGGAGGCTTGAATGTGGATGGAGTCCTGCTAACTACTAACCCATGTCTGTAGGCAATGCACCACATAAGTACTGACCATACTGCATACATATTCCTGAAGGGAAGTGGAAATGACTGTTGTCATTCTGCACCTCTGTCTTCTAGGCACTTCCAATTACAATGTCCTTCCGAACAAGGTATGTGTTGCAGAGTATTTTAGGGTAAGCTTTACCATGTGTCCTAATACGTGTGCCCCAGGGGAACAGTGCAACTATAAATCAGTGGGCTTAAACTGATGTCACATTTTTCATACTTTTAAAGGGTTCACTGATAGAGGGTCCAGCACAGTGAGGCAACAGAAAGTGGATATCAGCAGAGCTACTGTGGCTGATGATAATGGCAGCAGTTAAGTGAGTGGCTGTGGGGGAGCACTCATATCCACAGATACAGAAGACACTCCAGAGATCATTACTGAGTGCAGAGCATCATTGTTGCTGGACCCTTTAGAGAAATTCCTACATGGGCTCCTACTGTGTTTCCACCAGATGCAACATTTAATATGGAGATTGGATCATGTTGTGCAGTACCACAGATTGTACTCATGTAGCTTGCGTGGCCCCATGTGGCTTTAATTTATAAACAGGTGATTGGATTTTTTTCCATTATTGACAGTGCAGTGAAGCATTAGGGGGATACTGCACTTCTACAGTTCGGTGAACCATAAATTTGATAGGATATATTGCTGTGTGTCAAAGATACCCTCCCTGAACCTGACTCCAAAATGGTTCTGATGTTTCTAACTTTTGTTAAGACAATAGACAGAGTAGTACCAAGACATTTTTGAAACTCATCTGTGAGTACAATGTCTCAATACAACCTAATGATGTTAAGTGTATAGGTGTGTATTGGTGCTGAAAGGGGTAACAAAAAGTGGTGTGGTCAGGTTCACTGAAACATTTTGTCCTTGTGCAATGTCAGTTGTGGTCTCATTAACTGTCAACATATCACACTGTGTGATGACATTGCTGATATTAGTGTTCATACTAAGAACTGGGATGAAATGGTCATATCAATGTCCCTTCACTTCAGCCCTAATATCCCTTAAACAGCTGGATAGGATAACCCCTGTCTAGAAATAAGCATATCAAGTAGTGCACCTCTTTGTCAAACTTGGTGTCATCAGATATAATTCAGGACAGTCTAACCATCTGACCCTTGACAACGGACTTTTTGTAATACAGGGGATGACAACTGTCAAAATGGAGTTAGCTGTTAGTGAAAGTCTTTATTATAAATTATCACTGAATAACAACCCTTAACCATGTTTTTCCCCAATAAAATGTCAAGATAATTAATGTTGTCACTACTAGTAGAATGAGTGAACTTTAAAAAGGATGTAAAATCCTGCCACAACTCAAAAAATGTTTCCCATTGGCTTAAACTACCTTTCCACAAGATTAGGACATCATCAAGGTACCTGTAGTACCCACATATCAAGGCCATAAATTTAGGGGTGAAAACAAACTTCTTTTCCCACATAACCAGCACAATGTTGGCATATATAGGGGTGCAAACAGTGTCTATGACTACACTGAAAGTTTGATGATAATACTCCTCCTAAAAAAAAGTTATTGTTCAAGCTTAAACTAAGCAGGGAGGTGACCGCATGTACATCTTTGTCTACAAAGTGACATGAACTCAGATAGGAAAGAATGAAACCACTGGAGCCCAATGTCATGGGGGATGACAGAGAATAAATTTACCACATTCACAGTGATGACTAAAACATCGCTATCAAAATCTAAAGAATTCTAGGTCTCCAACAGATGCCAAAAGTCTTTCAATATGTGTGTAATGGAATTTAACAAAAACTTGCTTTTAAAATCTACAAATTTAGCCAAGGGCTCCATTATGAAACATTTTGAAGAAACAATTAGTCAACGAGGGAGTCTAAAACATTTTTGTATATTTTAGGAATACTGAAAATTGATGCTACCGTGGGCTTAGCCTACTTTCAGGTATCCCCATAACTCATGGTCTATTTCCTCCTGTAGGGCCATATCAAGCAGAAAAAAAATCCAGTTTGGCATAAGCAACATTTATTTCATTCAAAGAAACCCTTTTGTAAATGGTGTCATCAGAAAGCAAAAGGAACATTTTGGAACAGTAATCAATGCTGTTCATTATAACCACCCCCCACCCTTATCTGGTTTCATAATACAAATGCGTTTGTCAACAACCCCCTCTCCTCAATGGATACATTGTTAGGGGTTACCTGTCCACTTTTAAACTGGTTATAAATATTTCGAAACTGACCCTCACAATCCTCTCAAACCTCAAAACCAGGGTGTTTGAGGGTGGCATATAAGTACTGTTCCTGTGTAAAACACCAGGAGTGGATCCAATGGAAGCAGCTTTATCAACAAACATCAATTTTAACTTTATGCATCTAATGAACAATTTTAACTATGTAACAGCTTGAACAATGTCCAGCTTGAAACTGGGAATAAAACTAAAACCTTTTTTGAAAATAGCCATGCTAGATTCAGTAAACACAACATTAGAAAATTAAAAACATGACAAGAATCAACCATGGTCGTGTCAAGAGGTGTGTTACAACCACATTTACAAAGCATTACCACTTGTATCTGACCCTGTCTAGGCCTCGAAAATTCCCAAATATTTTGCTCCATTGGGGTCTTGGATTGATTTTCGAGCCATGATTTGTGCCTGGGTGCTGATTGACAAGTCCCTGTGATCGCTGAATCTGGGGTTGTTCTAAAAAATCCCCATCAGCGTCATCATTGTCAGTCATCCCATTAACAGACTCCAAATTATCTCTATAAAAAAATGTTATATTACCATGCACTGGACGTGGCATGGGATAAGCCTTAACAAGTTCATAGTCAGTTTTGTCCCTCTGTAACTTAAGGGCTTTACGTGCTTTGTTTTCACTGACATTGTTATCAACCTTAATAAAAATGTCATTATACTGTTGTTAAATATTTGCAAAAGACAGGTATTTCTTAATAGCCACATTTAAAGCCCTCAATTCATTGCCCAAACCAGCTATTCTAAATTAATTTTCCTTTATAAGCACTTTCAATAAAAACATACCTGTTTCGTTAAACAGCTTAACAATTGCGAGGTAAAACACTGAATTTGACTCCACACCATTTGGACACTTTGGTGGAGTCCTTGCTAATTTTATTATTTTTGTTAATCGATACTTTCTCCAGAAAAAAGGCCATCTTTTAACTTACAGAGGGGTAAGATTTAATGAGAAAATCCTAGTCACTATCCTCCCCTATAATAGTGATTATACACTCTCTCTCCTAACCCTACTTAAAGTGTCACCTTCTCTTTGTGCTTTCTTAAAATGTATCTGACATATCTGAAAGTCAGCTGACTCATTGCTACTGTCTTTACTAACTTTCCTCAATATAGAAGGTGTAGTTTTTTTCCCCACGAGACATAGGCATTGCAGTGTCTTCTCCTTCAGCTCTACTGTATCTGTTATCAGCATAGGCCACTTGAGTGTTCTCTTTCCTTACAGGTTGCTCTCCTTTTATCTTAATGTGAGTGTATAGCACTGCCTCGCTTTCTTTTCTTCATCTGTGTTGCACTTTCTTTGTAAGAGTATCTCACAATAAAACACATTACATTTTCTTCTTTACAGTTACCTGCTGCTTAGAATCTTCCTTCACTGAATGCTCTGATTTACACTAGCATACATTGGTTCTGAGCTCTACATTTCCATATCTATGTCACTTCCAGCACATATTACTTTTTTTTTTTGCTCTGAGTTTCCATACTCAATTATCCAATTTATTCTTCTGTTTTGGTCTCAGTTTCGATGGTAACTCTTCTGCTAAGTCTTTAGTCTGATTTCTGTCTTGTGCTAATTTTTGCTTTAGAGTTTTCCATCAACTCACCTTAATTCTGTATATTGATATTTTTTTTATATTTTTAGATTTCTATTGATCTATTAACTTCTGATAACAGACAGGATCTCAGGGCTGTGACTGGAGCCTAGTTGAGGCCTATATCCTGGACTCTTTTTAACATAGTCAGTTTTGGAAAGGTTGTGAGAGACTGTAATTCTCACCAAGATATGGGCCACATTGGTGATTATACAATGACTGGTCATTGTTGTTCAAAAATGAGCTTGCTGATTGGAGAGCCTGACCTGCGTTCCTGTTGTAAATTGAGCACTTACTAACAGAAAAAACTTCAAGCCGTTGAAGTACCATTGAGCTGCCAGACTTTCTATAGGCATATGCTAGGGAGCAGCACAATAAGAGAAAAATCAAGCATTTCTATAAAACTAGAGAAAGAGAAATGTACCTGAATTTCCTCGTATTTTTCAGCTATCCCACTTAAAAATCCTCACTTTTTAAACATTAAAAAAAACAGCAATGGGATTCTCTCTTCTCCATTGCTTTTCCTGCACTGCACTAATGTACTGTGCAAGTGATGGAATGAAAGTTCTATATGCATGCACAGTATATCAGCCCACAGAAGACAAACTGGAAGAAAACTGAAGTGCCATTATACAAAGACATTATTTAAGAAAGGTAAACAATTTTTTCTTCAATAATCTCATTGTATAAAAGCAATAATTCACTCATGCTTGTGGGTACATATGGATTTACCAATGGCTGGCTTTGTTTAGTCACTCAGTCTTTGCCTTCATGATCAAACCACACCAACAGTGGGTAAATCCTGATATATCCACACACAGTCATGGATAATTCCTTAAATATAACACTTGTCTCCATTTCTCCATTACCATACAATTATGTGCATAAAGGAGATGCTACTGACACAAGATGTTAACTAACAAAGAGTATAGAAAATGAATACTAGCTCCCTTCTCCTGGTTTTGATTTTGGATCTCTGTCTGAGTGCCACTCTACTATTCTCCCCCATTCTTACACTCAGTGGGTATATCAAGCTTCTGCTCTACCTCATTCATATTCAGTATATCAGCCTGCCACAATGAGTCCATAAATTCTCCGCCCTCCACATTTCCCAAAATGCATTAAAATGAGGAAAATATTTTTCTAATATGACATCATGAGTTAAATCGGGGGTTAAAGCCACAGTATATAACAGTTTTCCTAAAACTTCCTGAGTGAATATTCTTATCTGTTACTGTGAATACACATTACATCCATGTTTTGGTTACTGCTAATCTTATACTTACATACCAGAGACCCCTGACAAGATCAATTATGCTTCTAGAATCTAGAAAAGCTTGAACCTCCCTTCCTTCTAAAAACACAAACACTTCACTAACTTGTTTGAATACAATGAAATCGTGCTGACTCAATTATCGTAGATGCTATTTTATCATATTCCATAGGAACAACTTCATGTAAAGTATGTATTTCAGTTTTCATGTTAGAAGCAGTCACTTCAATGTTGGTAGCACAGAATTTAGCAATGTGACCTCTCTCTCATATCTGAAACAAATTAATATATTGTTTTCTTTCCATGGAAGGTCACACATTTCTTACTGCAGTTTTAGACTTAGAAGCAGATATTTACAAACGTATCCGAGTTCTTGGAGTCTCTTTGTAATACCTATTTTCTTATATTACCTGGCAAAGCTTTTTTAAACCTGTCAACTGCTAAGGTTGCTAGTATTTTCAATTCACTGTTGTTATCATGTTCTAGGGATAGCGCAATGATAAAGTTTTGCTGAATCTGATGTCCCATTCTTTATGGTACAAATCACTAAAAAGACACCAAGTAGGAAACCAGGTCATTCTACCAGTTAGGTTTTCACAACCTAAATTTTGGAGTTGGCAGCTACACTGGCCAGCACAAATAGTTGTTGTAGTTGCACCAGGTTTAGTCATTATCAGGTCTATCTAGTAATGGTATCATCAGGAAACCACAGAAGGAAGACATAATGCTGTCCTAAATTAGAAAAACAAATACAGCCATCACTAGTAAGAGAGGTAATATGAAGACATGAAAATGACGGTTTTCTGGCCAACTGTTTAGAATAACTTACCTTTAATTTCTCTACAAACTGCCTAAAATTTCTCTAAATATTCAACGAATGTCATATACCCTGTATCAATTCTTAACCAATGTTTCTATATTATGTCTAATTTTTTTTATAATTATTTAACCTGCAGATGTTTTTCTTTTATTTTTGAGGATTGTAAAATTATTGTTTTTAAAATGTTTTGTAATAATGTGGAGCTTTTCTCCCTTGTCCTCCTCTGAAAATGGGCTTCTATCCAGTTGGACCTTCCTGGTAATCAAATGTCAATAAATAAATAAACTGCCCATACATGCACAACCAGTGTAAGATCCAGACACTGGAAGAAGGACTACCATAAAAACATAGGTTTATTTTTTATAGTCATTGAACAAAACAGAAACAAAACAGTGCCGTTGGTTATTTTTCCATCAACCAGAGTTATAGTCTCTCAAAGACTTTCCAAATACCATCTGTCTTAAAAAAAAGGGCTAGGCTGTAGGCCTCAACTAGGCACCAGTCACAGCTTTGAATCCCAGAGACTTCTCTCAAGTACAATTCCAGAAGTTAGCCACAATTAGATTATCATACACAATACTTCCAGGGTCTTATAGGCAAGCTCCAAGCCATCCAGTCTCAACCTCCAGTTCAGGAATTAACTTCCTGATTCTAGCTCTCCAGTCCATGTCTTTCATACTAGCATAACTGGCAATCAGTCCTTGTTAAGTTGACCAACTGTTGTGTGAATAGTCTCACAGTCCATTCTGCAGCAATCTTAAAGGCATATTACACATTTTCTGTATTCCTGATGCAACTCACACTTACAAGCACATGCATACACACACACACACACACACACACACACACACACACACACACACGCACACATGCACACACGCACACATGCACGCACACACACACACACACACACACACACACGCACACACACACACACATGCACATACACACACACACACACACACACACACACACACACACACACACACACACACACACACACACACACACACACACACAGTAACTGAATTTCTTCTTGTAATTCTGTCATATAGGTAATGATATCCCTGCTTTTAGGGACATGGCATGTAAATTAATATATCACTGACAAGACAAAGGAGTATGATGCTGTATGAGTTATTTAGAAAAGAACTGATGTCATTTACCTCTCTGTTTCTTAATACTCCAGTTGTAAAATTAAATAAAATATAACATGCAGCTGAATGCAAGGTAACTTAGACTTGTATATTATATGCTTGTAACTGTAGCAGCATATAACTAGCAAAAGAAAACTCATTTTTGTCTTACTTTTTCATTTGTTTTAATTTATTTTAATTTGTTGACCAGGATACTGTAACTAAGCAACGGTCCATTTTGAGTGGATATCTGGAGAGAAAAGCTCCAAGTGTAAACAATTATATACAGCTGTACGTTATATGGCTTAACAATTTATACATTAACTGCAGGTAATATCAGAGAAGTCCTTCAGAAGAAGCAATACAGTTTACCTATTTTATGTATAATTGTACCATCTACAGGATGCGTGAGCATTATACATAGAACAGAAGTCATACACTGACTATGATATTTCCAATAAGTGAAGTATCTAGAGGCAAAATTAGCTTATGTGTATGCATGTATGTGTGTGTGTGTATATATATATATATATATATATATATGTATACTGAGTTTAGTAAAGACAGAATAGTGAGTGTTGATATTTTAAATCTATAAATGATCATTATAATTACAACTGAAGGTTGGTTTGATCTAACAGTCATGTAGTCATTTATCTTCTATAGACAGTTACTATGTTCAGAGGCACAAGAATTAATAACTTTGTTCCTTTGAATAAGATGCTGAAGACAAACAGTAACAAATTCAGCCTGGTAAACACTGAACAATGAAGTTATGTAATCCCTGATATTTAAAAATGATTCTGTTAGTTCTGTTATGAGAAGCCCTATGACTACAGAACATTTGTATTTATTCATACTGCTTTCCTAATCCAAGGGATAGAGTTTGTTTATTCTAAATTAAAAATTCAGGGCTTGGGGGAAAACAAATAATTTTAATTTATAATAGGCTATCTATACTGCAAAAGCTGAGTCAACATTAAAATTGATTGAATAATATCTAATGTGTTTTCAAAATAAAGCATTTTCTAATTTTTATTTGGGTAGTAGGGAATATATACAAATATGATACTTGGTATTAACTGTGGCAAGAAGATACTGACACTTACTTTGGAGTTACTGGCAGGAGATAATAATACTGTGACTGTTACCCTGTCAAAAAATAAACTGCACATTTTGATTTTCCTAGGTCTTAAAATGTGACTGATGTAGCAAACTGAATTCAGATAAACTACATGCAAACTGTGCAGCCCACATTGCTTTAGCAATTTGGCAGAAAATGGATCATATTTAATCTCCACGGTTTCACTACAGTGATAAAAGTCATCAGATTTGTCTGGACAGAAATGACACAAGACCTTAACTGACAAACAGTATAGAAAATTAAGACTAATATCTGATTTCCAATAGCAATTATCATACAGAGTGGCAAGAAGGGTGGATTAATTGCCACAATGATGACAGCAGTTTGAAAGCCTCATAAATCAGCAAAGCTACACAATTCCCATACAGCATGAAGGCCAAAGATATGGGCCGCATTGGTGAATATAGCATTTGTCTCCATTACCATACAATTATGTGCATAAAAAAGGAGATGCAAATTAATCGAAATTTAAGCTACAAAAAAAAACACACCACTGAATATTTGGCACCAGAGCATAGTTAACTCATAATAACAGCTTACATGTAGTTAATGTGTTTAATTTGCATACAAATGTAAGTAACTCATGAATTATAGCACAGAGTCCCTTAAGGTAGTAGTGAACAAAGAAATTAGTGTTAAACTAAACAGCTGTTACTACTGGTACATCAAGTACAATATTTCTTCATTTTATTTATAAATTTAATGATATGAGAACTAGATAACTCATCTGACCTAAGGACTCTTGGTAGCCACAAACCAGGCAAAAAGCAAATTCACGAGAATAGTAGACAACCTCAATGTAAGAACGGTGAAATACATTTAATTAAGGGCATTTGCTGTAAGAAAACACAATAGATTTAGTGTAACAATACCAAGATCTCCACAATGTAATAGGGAGGATGCATGAGCAAGACTTTATTTTTATTTTATTTATTTGTCTTTACCAGGAAAGTCCTACTGAGTAAAATCCCATTTTTAGAGGAAGGCCTGAGAAGAAAAGCTTGATAGATAGAAAAAACAGGTACAAGTTGATATAATACTAATGAATACATACACAAGTAAAGGTGACATATATAATAATATATAATATATAATAAAATTTAAAAGTAAGGAGGATGACAAGCAGTACAATAACAGTATAGAGGAGATTCTTAAAGACAAAAGTCTGTATCTACAAATTATAGATAAGGTAATAAACAAGGTGTGCATAGGGTCTATATTAGATACTCGAACGTTTGAAAGTTCGACTACCATACGGTCAACACCATTTGATCAAACTTGCAAAAGTTTGAATATCTAATAAAAAAATAAACTACACAAAACACCTACCTAAACGCTCAAGCCCCCTTGCACCTCCCACTACATTTCGAGCTGTATTCAAACATTCAAAAATCCAATGGTGTCGACCATATGACATTCAGAATTTTGACTCTTTGAACATTCAGTTTAGACCCTTTTCATATACAAGCCATTCCACTGTAGTGCAGCTAAAACTTGTTAGGTAATAGTGCAGAATAAAGGATATGTGAAGCAAAGGATGGAGCAACAGAGAAGAAAGAAAATGTAAGTAGATGAATGAAATGAAAGTGTTTAGAAAGGGAGTGTTGTGAAGATGGGGTATGTGGAAGAGTCTAGGTTTACTTGTTCTGTGCAAGCCTGTGATGTTTAGACAATATATTTCTAGATAGCAATGTCATGAGTAGAGTTTTAAAGTTTTATTAATTTTGTGGTCAAAACATTACCTTCTTTACTACTTTTTTGTTTATTAATCTGCCCATAACAGTGTATCTATAAATAGTTCTGCTACAAACACTAGTCCTGTGCCTAGTATCACAGAATGGTTCCTTGTTTAAAGATACATTATAGTGGTAGGAGAGTATTTCAACATATAACAAGCTCGGAAAGCATTAAGTAGGACAGAATGAAAATTTCCAGCAGCTGACAGTCACAAAAAAAGAGTCTATAAAGAATTCATTTTAGCATTTTATGTTTATGTCATAATTATGATATTTTGCTCTGGGGTGCCCATATCCCATCCTTGCAAACATGTTCTCAGTGCATTGTTTCAGAGTTTAAAAAATGTGTCGATACCTATCCTCACAGTGACAGGGCACCCCTTGCTTCCAGAAGGGCAAGATCGTGCTGTCTCAAGCCAAGACATGAAGGAGAAGTTCAGTGCCACACTTTATACAGAACATATGTGTTGTCTTTGGTTTATACATATGAAACCACAGTGCAGTCAATTGTATTTTATGTTTTTTTGTTATTTGTTTGATGAAAAGATAAACTGTCCCTTTAAAACTTCATGAAGGCCAGCAGAAAACCTTCAGAACTGGAGATCATGATTTGTTTCCTTATGCTATTCTTCAGAAACACACAGCTCCATGACTAAAGTTTGAAACATTAGTGATCAGCCTTCAGAAGTGTGATATGATCACTGATCATCAAACTGTCAATCAAACAGCAACTAGCAATACTTTCTGTTTTAGTGTAAAAGCATTTTGGCATAGGGGGCTTTGCTCCCTACTCCCACACTTACAGATATTATTATGTTATTCTGTTAAGTGTAATAATAATAATAACATCTTTCTGCAGTAGTTTAAAGACAAATGCTACAGCTGGCTGAAGATTAGAAGGACTTAAAGGGAGACAAAGAGACACTGGGGCTGATCATAAGGAGAAGCAATGATGTAGTAGCATTTCATATCTTATTCACCAAGAAGAGGATGAAGGTGGGAGTAATCAGCTGAGATTTTGATAGGTGATGTGATAAAAAATAAACCACTGCACTGTTTTCTTTAATAAGAAGTTTATCTTGTAATGAAGTATGGAAACAACTCTTTACAAGAGTTCAGTTCCATGCATGAATGGTGTACAGAAGACAGGATATCCAGATGACTTTACTGTGCTATTAGAACAGATGGATGACTGCTATGCAGGCGGTATCTGTCATTTTGCAGTGTATCGTACAGGGTTCAGGGAGGACTGGCAGGTTTTGTCACATGTAGATACATCATAGACTATGGTTTGCCTGAGTAATAAAAGGTCTGTCACTTGTACATGCACACTATGCCATGGCTTATCTGAGCAATGACAGGTCTATCACATGTACATACATTGGTCATGGCTTCCCTCTGTTGGATCACAACAGTCTTCAGTTCTCACTGTGGGCATGTGCTCAACGGGACCAGACACCGTTTGCAACCTGAGGTTTCACCAGTAACTTGCAGAATGACCCCTTCTCCTTCCTGGCATAAATAGCAACAACATAACTGGAAAATCTTAAATGCAGACAAAAACTGATGAAAAAACACAACAAAAACAGCTTGTGAAGTCGAAGTTGATTCAAGGTTTACTTGTATAAACAATAAAAACACTTTAAGCACAATGATAAAAGACGCTTTTCGTTTGCAAAGTGTTTTTATTGTTTTATACAAGTAAACCTTGAATCAACTTCGACTTCGCAAGCTGTTTTTGTTGTGTTTTTTCATAAATAGCAACAAGCTAGCAATGTGTTCTTCATGGTCACTGAACTTAGAGGTGACTATGTCTGTATAGTTACTTGACCTCAGCATTCATTAAGCATAACAACACCCAGTCCTCTTAACATGTTGAATTTGTTTTTTGTTCCAATCCATCCATGAACACTTCTATGTACTAGTTAGTCTGTGTGCACCATAGAGCTGCAGCTTTACATTAGTTCACATGGCAACTAGTTACACCTCCTTCCAACTTGACTCTCAGTTCACATGAGCTGCAGGACTACTTTTCCAGACCGTGAGCATTACACTACATATCAAGCTACAACACATACTATCTAAGACATGATGTCATAAAGCCACAACACATACTATCTAAGACACAATGTCATAACTTATTTCAGCCACCTAATGATTTTTATCACTTTGCAGTAGATTGCCTTTGCTAATGAAATATACTTCCTCACATGGAGCTTCTACAGCTACATACAGCTCAACTGATGTATCCTTATCAATGCTCTACAGAAAATATTAACCTCACACCTCCTGGAGTCAAAGTCCTGGTTAGGCAGCTCAGCACCCTGTTTGGACAGCCACTGTTCTACTGTAGCAAATGGTGTGATTCACTCCAGTTGCAATTTATAGTTTTCTAGGGTTGCCACCTTTTCAAATGCCCAAAGTGGGACATTTTTTGTACAAACGTCAGATTTTGCAAGGCAAAACATACCCACAGCCAGTACAAAGGACAGAACTTCACTTTTTTGCTTACATAAATGCTTATTCTTGTAGCATTTTAGTTGCTTATTCTGTTTCTTATAACATTTAGGTGTTTCAGAAACAGAATAGCTGTTTTATGCAACTATTACACTAAATATAGGAAATATGTTTGTCCTAATATCTCAGGACATTTGCCATTTTTTCAATTTGTATGCAGGACACAACTGCCCAAAGAGGGACTGTCCCTCGCAAAGTGGGACAGGTGGTAACCCTATAGTTTTCAGTCATTGCTCTCTTCCTGTCTTTTAAGTACTTCCTGCATCTCTGAAGTAGGTCATTCCATGATTCTTTGCTTCAATGTTAATGACTTTTTTTTTGTTGTATGGATTAGAGCAGGCTTATTCAATTGATCCCAGAGCCTCTTCTCCAACTAAATCCACTGTCACTTCTTTTAAATAAGCTGGCTATACCTACTATCCTATCTCCAAACACTGAAATAGAAGCAACCAACAACATGAGGGTCACTACTGAACTTCTGAGGTCATCACTTCCAGAGAAAACATATTTTCCTTTCATGTGACACAGAGCTGAATGCTTGCTCAGCCTCATGTACTCCACAGCCATGGCTGGCCCCTTTCCTTCTTGGTTACAACCCGGTCATAATAACAAGTCCTGACTGATTGACGATGCCTCCCCCTGCTGTGTCTGTGCACATTTTGTCTAAACGTTCTGTGTCTGTGCCATTTTTGTCTAAATGAATGCTACTAGCTTGTTCTGCAGGACCTCCTACATTGGGTTCCATGGATCAGAATGGTAACATATCTACAAAACACAATCATTTATATTTAATACATTTTCACCAATGGATCTATAGTATTATTCACGTCTCTCGAATATGTCTCCTTTTGAGGAACGTTCCTCATTTTAGGTTTTAAAAAATCCATGTTCCTCACTACTCCACATGCAAAGGGCCTGTAAAACATTCATTGTTAAGAATTTTTTAATTTATATCCATAATAAATAATACTTACTCATCAGAAGAACATTTCATAAGTATGAAGTAACACTTTAAACCATCCTGTGAACTTTTGATTTGAAGTTGTTAGTAAGCTGTCAGCAAACGTTCTACATTTTGCTCATTTGTTCCACATTAAGAGATGTAGTGTCCCACATTTTGGAGATGGAAGCTTGAGAGAGATATGGTATTCTTTATTCAGTCAGGTTTACATTTTAATGTCATATAAATGATTACAAGCAGTTTCAGCTGATCTGTACGCTCTAGTAATACTATTAGAGAGAAAGTACATTCTTGGCATTTTTCATGGAATATTATTTGCTTAAATCAGATGCTGTCTTTTTTTGTGTTAAAGGGCTATTCAGAGAGTAGTGGTGCTTGTTCAGCTGTCCAGGAAATACACAGTAAAAGACGTGGAAGGGATCAAAATTCATCACATGAATCAGTTCTAAGGTCTTTTTTTTTTTTATGCATGTCTGCTTCTGAACTTGCCAGCTCCTACAACGGGTCTATATTATAACATCGAATTTTATAAAGTTTGAATGTTATAATGTCGACCCAGTTTTGTCGAATGCTGAAAACAGTGAAGGTGCAGGACACCGAATTCTTTCCCAGGGAAAGAATTCGGTGGGCCGTTGCTGTGGCTTCACTGTTTTCAGCGTTCGATATGTTGGAGCGTTACGGGTCGGGTTCAGATAAGTGTGCGATTGTATGTAGGTTAGAGTTAGGGAGCGGGTTAGATGAGTTAGGCTTAGGGAGTGGGTCAGATAAGTGTACGGTTGGGTGTAGGTTAGGGTTGGGGGCAGGTTAGGTGAGTTAGGGTTAGGGGGTGGGTTAGGTGAGTTAGGGTTAGGGCGCAGGTGAAGTGAGTGTGCGATAGTGACGGACCTTAGGGTTAGGGTCGGGTTAAGGTAAGTGGATAGCTAGTAGTGTATGTAAAGTTTAGTTTAGGTTTAGGTGTAGGATTTTAAGTGTATGTGTGTGGATTGCTGTTTTTTATGTGTATTTGTGTTGTGTGTATGTTTCTCTGAATAGCGATTTTTTTTTCCCTGAGAAAAAATGGCTATCCTGACTGTTCGATGTATGCGGACTTTGATGTTTAGGGTTCTATATTATAACATTCGATCTTTGTAGATTTTGATGTTATAATATAGACCCCTCCTACAACTAATCACCTTGTTTCCTAGACTGCATAGTCAGGAAGACTCCTGGAGAATTCCATCAGCATTCATTCCTCTACCTTTCCAGAGGAAAACTACCAATTATGTGCGTCAGATATGGAATTGACTTACAGAGATTAAGAGTCAATGGTCTGGCAAACCAATCCCACTGTGGCTGAAATGTGAACTTCAGGACTTGAAAGGAAAATATGTCAAAAGGAACAAGAAACATGGCAATGGATATGAAAGCTGCTGGAAAATGGGATGAATCAGCCAGTGAGAGATACTGTCATTCTGAGAAAAATCTAGAAGGACATTGTTACTTTTGAAGTGTTGGTGAAGGGAGGATGATGGTGCACCAGTGTCATGTTGGAAAATATAGAAAGGATCTAGGAGGGAAATAAAATGATCTGCGGAGGAAAGTAAAACACAGATGCGAAGCAGAAGAAAATATCTGCAAAGAAGAAAGTTAAATCTGCAAACAGTGAAAGATGTTGCAAGGAAGAAGCAGACAGAAAAGGGAATGCAGTGGCTGTGGTAGGCTGAGGTCTGAGGAGCAAGAGCAGAGAGGCTTGTGGGTGTAAGGGAGAATGATAATAACAGGGTGAATGAGGAATGATTTGAGCACACAAAGATGTGGCTGGATCCACAGTCTGCTGAGTGTGTGTGAGTGTTGCAGCTATCCCATAAGCAGTACTTCTGCACAGCTCCCTCCTCACCTGTCCCACTTGACTAACCCTGCACCATGAATCAGGAATATATTCCAGGTCTCTGCTCTTTAAAATGGAATCTTTTAATTTCTTAAACTACCCTCTCCTTCCTACTGTCATCCCCTGTCCAAGTATCCTCATTTCTGTACTTTCCTGTTGCTAACCACTTCTTATTCTAATTACAGTGTATGCATACTTGGCTGTCTTCTTTTTCCTCATATCCCTCACTCTAAAATTCCCTCCGATATTTTGGTATTGCTTTTCAGGCAATCTATCATTTTACTTTCTGTTTTCTGTAGGCCATCACAACCAGACAGAACACTCCAAATGTGATACATGGCTGTAAATCAAATACACTAAAATGGCACTCCACATAAGAGGAAAATACAGTTAAAAATATAAAAATAAAAAAATGCTGACCAAAACAAAAATACAAAATAAGCCATCTCTCCCTCCACCTCCCACACCCCCACAACTCTAAATATAGAAACTCAGAAACTGTTTAGTCTCTGACGTAACAAAACACTTCCTTACCCCCAACATTCAGTGACTTTCTTAGAATAAGTCCACTGATTACCCACTCTCAGTAATAGAACACTCAGAATAGTGTTGCTAATAAAGCTCTGTGCTCCCTCTATCTGTGCTATTACCAATGTGATAGATAATAAAAGCATGAACCCAAGATCTTAGTGATCAACTCTGTAATTTCTGCACCTCAGCATGACTTTCATCTCTGTCATATGTTCATAGTTACATAACACGCTGATGAGCACCAGGGCCTTTATAAGCCTAGTTGTGCAATCCAACCCAATTGTATTTCTATGTATCATTGGCATTTATTAGGGGGTATATTAGTTATAACATTTCTAGAGGTTATATGTGTGTGGGGCATAAGTTAGTTTGGGCATTACTGTCTGTTTCTGTCTATCAGAGACATGACGGCCAGACCCATGGTGAATTTCCAATTTCCTATCCATTGGTCAAGGTTATGTTTAAATAGGGTTAGGGATGGACTCTGCTTAACATGGATGGAGAGCCTGTTCCAGAGTATGGGAATCCTCTGAGACACATATCTGTCTCGCCAACATGTCTTATTTATGTCATAAGCAAAACTTAAACTCTTGGATTGAGCAGTTCAGATGCTGTTTGTTCTGCAGATGTGCAACAAGTCCATCAGAGCCAGATCTGAGGATGCCTTGTATGTCAGGCACTGACATTGCCCTTTCACACTGTATTACACTACAGTGTGGACAAAACCACAACAGCCTGAGGTTCTAATTAAAATGAAAGCCTGTGTTCTCTGGTTTTCTGTTAATCAAAGTAAACGTATTATCAGCTTCTGCACTTTGTTCCTCTTTTCACACATTTGCACCTTTACGTGTCTGGAAGATTATACTCTGGTTTAAACTCCCAACATCCACTTACTCACACTATGTCTCTCAGCTCTCCCTGTTTTACACAACCTCCCAATTTTGCCTAATATTTTTGCCTTGTCCCTTGTAAACTTTATGATTTGGTAGTAAACCTATGAAAATTTCAGTCATGCAGTGATACCAGTCATTACAGCTTCCATTTATTATTGTTCAGAAAATGCATGTTGATGGAAAATCAGCTATTTTATTAAATTTTTAAGTAAATCAGATTAATATTTATAAATTGACCCTAATTTGGGGCCTTTGCCCTCCCGGCCTCCCCCACTTATTTTTGTCTTTATTTGGAATTCTTGTGCAAAAACGTTAAGAGCCATGATGATCACTATCAAACTTATGTACAATACAACCCAACACACACACACACACACACACACACACACACACACACACACACACACACACACACACACACACACACACACACACATACACACACCTGGAATTCATGAATTAGAGAGCAAATTGCTTCACCTGTTAAGCATACTAAAATACAGCAGCAATGCAATGCAATGCAGGAAGTTTTTTAATTGCTGAAAATATTCTCAGAATCAAAGTGAGCCAAACTAACTGTTTTAAAATATATTTTAAATTCAGCATATATTTTACAGTTTACGTTTTTGTTCAATTTAAGTGTTGCTTTGTGTGCTAAAGGATCACCCTGGTAGCTGTCCTAAAATTGCTTAAAACACATTACAGTACAATATCATTCTAGCAGTCTAATTATATTTAGCTTTATATTTCAAATTGCAAAGATAGTGATATTCTCTCATTTTAAAAATATCATTAATATTATTCGTAGCACTGTAAACTACTGCACACATATGTGTTGATCTGTTCCATGTATTATATGTTGTAAAGTTTTATCTGGCTCATATATTATATTGGGAGATGTGGTTGTAACACAATACTCTAATTGCATAAATTATAATGTGATTTTACATTGTGGCCTGGATCATAAGTGAAAAAATGTCTGTGGATGAGCCCACTTACCCAGTTAACAAGGGTAAATCAAATAAATAAAAATATAAACTCACTATGATATATTGAACTAAGTCACTACAGGATATGCATTATAGGGGAAATAACTTACTGATTGTCTGGTAAATCAGCAGTCTGTACCTCAAAACAACATCAGAATGCATGCTCAAGACCCAAACAATCTGTAGTTAGTCCATCTAGCCTAAGTGTTTCGTGAACACACTTTAAGGTAGACATAATATGGGTTCGGTGTATTACCCATATGTTCATCCAAAACAGAGAGCATGGTAGCAATATTATAACAGTTACAATCAGGTCTCTAATCACCTCTGTTGCGCAGACAGCTGACTGTCACTGACATTTTATATCATTCAGATAAGCTTTCCCGTATTTCATATTTAAATGGTGTGGATCGCTAGTGCACTGTTTAACTAACAGTTACTTAATTACCATGCCCTTGGGCTGATGTAGTTATTAATTTAGTTCTTGTACTTTAATAATATTTAATATAAAGCTGTAGGAGTAACAACATATTTAAATGTTGCATACTAAAAAGTGTCGTTAAAGAATCCTAAAATAACCAAAGCAACGGAGTTTACTGCAGTGTTGTCAGCCTATTCAATATTTATTTCAAAGTAAAACATTCACAGGTTTAGCAGCTCATCTGAAAACTGCAAGTCACTTTGCATTGTTTTAGCTGCTGTATTTTACTACCAAAAGTGTAGGTGTGTGATATGGGGTTCTATGTTGCAAAACAAATGACTCGCTCTCAGGAGACTTACAGTAGAGAAACTTTTAAAGTGAGGACAAAACAAGAGCAAAGGATAGCTGGTGAATCCAGAAGTGAGCAAATTCTGAAAAAAAAATGCAGTCAACAATCTTCTACAATGTAACGGCAATCTCAGAATATGTATTTTCTGAGACTTTATGGCAATGTAGAGGACCTAAGCATGAGTTCTCTAAGTGTTGTAGTAGCTGTCTTCATGAAGATGCATGTGGTATAGTAAGACCCTGGAGGAAATGGTGGCCTTATGATTCTTCTCTGAAGTCATAAACATGCGAACAGCTCTCAACATATCTAATTATGCCATGCACGGTCATAAAATATTGATTAATAAACCTTTCACCCCTAGGTCGCAAGGTCAAAGCAGAATAATGCTAGAAGTGATGGATAGTTATTTTCATTAAATTGTGATTTGATGGCTTCTGTGATACATGGGTCATTTTCTTTGGACTTATTCCCAGCAGAACAGTTGGAGCATAATTTAATCTAACACTCCAAATGACATATTTAACAACAACCTCACAGCCTTCAAGGAACCACATGCTGTATTCCCCAAATACTAACCACTGTCCTTTCATAATATGTAAACGGTGCATTTAAGAAGGTAAGGCAGTGAATCAAAACTGACCTTAACTGACAAAGCAATGCACGCACACAGACACACACACACACACACACACACACACACACACACACACACACACACACACACACACACACACACACACACACACACAAACATACACACATGTTTCAAGTCCAAAGTAGAAATAAATAGTACAGCATTCTTGCTCAGTATAGAAGGGAAAGGTATACTAGTGTCTATAGTGCGTAGTAAAATGTCATGAAACATAATGGAAACATAGCACTGTCTAACTTTAAATTATGTTCTCTAGATGTTAGAACGCAACTTTTTTGCAATTTTCTATTCAATATTGATTTTTTCATACACAGGAAGAAATGAAATCCCTGGTATTAACTCAAACACATTAAGCATCACAGTGTATAAGTAAGCATATATGTACATTTATCTATTTATCTACTACCTGTCTGTCTCTTTATCTATCATTCCCTAATGATCTATCTAATCTGTGTGTGTGTGTGTGTGTGTGTGTGTGTGTGTGTGTGTGTATGTGTGTGTGTGTGTGTGTGTGTGTGTGTGCATACTCATGCGTGCAGGTGTCTACACTCTTTACAGGAATGACATAGTGATGCAGTGTAAAAGAACAAATGGTAATTGCCAGTTACAAAATTAAATTTCTTGCCATGTTTCACTGTAAAATAAAATGCTTTCAATTGCACAAGCAATACCCCGGCTATCACTTCTGTGTCACTGTTAGACAGAGGCACAGTATACTTACCTCAAAAAAAGGCATAGCAAAATTAATTTAAAATGGGTGGCAAAAGCCAAACACACTCTGGCTAGGCTTATAAATACCCTAGGGCAGATAGCCTAGTATGAACCTATGAACCTATGAACCTAAGAGTTAATTCTACCTGGCTTAGTTATATTTTAGAAACACTGAACATATGTGACTTTATTAAAATATTTATTTGCATTTCTCAGTGATTGTTCAGCTGGACCGAAATGACTCAATTTCAGTGGTGGCCCTAGATGATAGGCTCCAACATAAGGAAAAACGACAAGCAATCAGAAGTATATAACAAAAAGTTTATAAAACAAACATAAAGCTGTATAAAACGTGAGCAGTATAACATATGCAAGAGTGAGTAAGTTCTGGCAATCAGTAATCTGATTAAGACAACCATAATATGGATTCAGTTTAAATGGTAGCAGTATTATAACAGTAATAAGCAGGTCTCTAATCACCTTTTTTGCATGAATAGCTAACTGCCACTACTGTTTTACTGTCTGAAAATGCAGCATTGCTAAGCTAATAAAATATTTTGTTCAGTAAAATAAAACATAGTGATCATTAAATAATATTTTTACAGTTAAAAAGGAAACCGAGAATAGTGAAAGGAAAGGACTACGGTGTACAAGAGTATTTATGAACTTGTGCAAAGGATAATTTTGGGATCGAATTAGGATGGGTTTTGTGGGTTTAGTTGCTGTTGGGCTAATAGAAGTAGAAAACAAGAAATGCAGGATGGCAGGTAGTTATGAAAAAGAAGATGGAAAGCGAAAAACTGTGATAGAAATCAAGGATGGTTATGGGGTTGAGCTCTAACTTTCTGTGTGAACTTCTACCTATGTCTGCATGGCCTTTCACCCACCCTGATTTAGTTCCATCTCTCCAAAACAGTACACATACATATATATGAACGTAGATATATAGCTATGCACACACACACACACACACACACACACACACACACACACACACACACATATATATATATATATATGGGTCTATATTACCACAGCTAAAAATAATAATGTGCGAATACCAAAACATCAACCCCTATACCGTGAACTGCAAAAATCCCAAACACACTAAACCGCGAAAAAAAAGTATTGAACTGTCATAGTCGGCCAACCCCACCACCCGCTACATACTACTACCCAAACAAAATAAATAAACCACATACATACACTAACCAAACCCTACTTCTAACCTAAACTAAAGCACCAAAACCCTACCACCAACACTACACTAAACCCCACAAACACAATTATCTATACACTCTACTTAACCCCTCCCTAACCCTAAGGTCCGTAACTACCGCACACATCCCCTACAGACATACACCTAAACAAAATAAATAATACACATACATACACTTAAAACAACCCTGCACCTAACACTACACTAACTCTTACATACATTACCTATCTATGCACTTACCTTAACCCAAATCCTAACACTAAAGTCCTATGTATCGCATACTTACCTTACGGAGCTATACCGCAGACGGGCCAACCAAAACAAATCGACATTTTGAAATTCGCAGTTTTGAATGTTCGGGGTTTACATACTTCGCGAAATACAGTTCGATGTGTTCGTATTCGCCTAAAGGGATTTTCGATCGCGTAATAGGAGCCTTCCACACACACATATATATATATATATATATATATATATATACACATGTATATATATATATATATATATATATATATATATATATATATATATATATCTGGGATCCATACAGATTACCGAACGGCAACATGACCGAAAAAGATTCGGCCGGGCATACTTGCGAGAAAGTGCTTTTCACCGAAAGGCACTTTCACCTAAGTATGCCTGTTGCGGAGATCGCACTACAGTGAGGATAAGGGAAAATTCCCTTTTCCCCACTGTAGTGCAACCTCAGAGTGAGAATATTTAAGTAGGGGGGTGTGGGGGTTGGGGGTGCAGGGGAGCTTGCCCCCCTGCAAAAATGTAAAAGTAATGTTTTTTTTTTTTAAACACACTTTAGTGAAAGCGCTTTTGTTAAGAGTGTTCGGTGATTGTGGATTCGGACGATTGAACTTTCGTTCAATAGTCCAAAATATATATATATATATATAAATATAAAAAACAAGTGGAAAAAGATCGTAGAAACAAAACCACTAATCCAATAAAACGATCGTGTCAGCACACAGGTTGCAAGTCCTTAAAATATTTATTGTATAAATTCCAGAAGTGCTTTCACCCTAACTCATTTGTAGGGCTTTTTCAAGTATAAAAACAGTGTAACTGTTCAATCAGCCATCTTTAAATAACCTCATTTTGAAAAAAGGCGCCAAAACCAGTCTGACCTAAATTTAAAGTAACCATGCACATTTTTACAACTGTCAAGTTTAAAAACACAAATAAATTCACTTTGTTTACCAAACATTAATGAACTTGATACAACTTTAAATCAAAGTAGTATAAACTAACACAAAATAACAGTTCTATCTAAAAAAGAAAAAGAAAAAGGTATCAAAAATTTAAAATACTTTAAAATTATGTAAAACAATACAATCAAAATATTACTTTAATAATTGTTTCAGTGGTTGTTTTAAATAATTATTTTGATAAATCTTCTGCTTTTTTAATCAAATAAGGCTTAATAGAAATATGCTCATTTAGTCCCGGGGGTGGGTGGCATTCAGTCTAATTTGCCAATAGGTCTCCCTACAGCATAGCCAATTCTCCCAATCTCCCCCTTTAGGGTCAATAGGTACTTGTTCAAGAATCCCAAAACGAAAGCCAGTGTGTTGAGGCTCCATTTGTAAATGTTTACTTAATGCAATATTAATATTCCCTTTTTTTATGTTGTATAAATGTTCATAAATTCATTTGTTCAATGCTCTCTCTGACTTCCCTATGTAGAAACTAGGACAGTCTCTACACAGGGCTAAGTACACAATACCCTTAGTATGACAGTTACCCTTCTTTAAATAAATCCTACTGTTGCCATAATTTTTTAAGGTGATAGGTACTTCGTCCAAAATGTATCTGCAATACCCACACCTACCACACCTACTAGTTCCCTTATCCAAAGTAGTTGTACGTCTATAATTGTTACTTTCAAACACCTTTTTCAGATTTGTTCCTGTTTTATAAAGAAAGTTAGGATGGTCACCTACTTTGTATACTAAGTCCTTGTTGTGCTTTAACATCTTCCAATTTCTCTGAATGAGGTCCTTAACTTCCCTTGTAATGTTACTGTATTGAAGAACCATAGCTCTTTTGAAAGCTTGTTCACTATCCACTTCATGACCTTTTACAGTTTCCAATGGTTTCCCCAAAATAGGAGAAAATCTAGTTGCGTGACCGTTTATAATTTCTTCCGACACTTCCTTTATTATTATTATAATTTATTATTTATTAAAGGTCATGAAGTGGATAAAACCACACCATCCCTAACCCACCCACACCCCCTAACTAAATATACCAACTCCAAGAAAGCACTACATTTGGGAAAAGGACAACGTTAACCATCTTTCACAACAGGTTACTTCTGCCTGGCCTGTTTGTGTTGAGGCAAGTTGTTTGTCAGTGCTTCCAGTAACCTTCAGGAGCTCAGGAAAGGACTCAGTCGGGTCAAATGGGGGAGAGTAGAAGGAAGCAGACAAGCCAGTACTTCTATCTCGATGGAAGGCTGTGGAAAAGGAATGCTGCATCTTCATCATCTGGTGGAGGGTAGAAAATGACTTACAGGTAGTGGCACAAGGTCCTTTGCCTGGTAGGCAGGGGCATGCATCTGGTTGGTTGATACTGCATCTAAAGCCTACTGGGGTACGAATGCTGACAGAATGCAGCTACAGGATGGCTCCTACTGCCATGTCTAATGCTCTCCACTGGATTCTTGTTTTCTATCCCTTATGAATTAAGTAGTAAGGCTGAATTCCTGAGGAGCTGATCCCCACAGGATGAAGAGATCCATCCAGAATTGCCAGAAAGAATCTGTAGAGGTACCTAAAGAAGGTGAATATACATTGTGAGTCTGTGGATCATAACATCGCTGAGCTATTTATGCTGTTGAACATACTGTACCTTGTTCTTGCCAAGGTCAATGATGGATGGTAGCTTATTAAAGCTAAGTTTTCTATTTGTCCCAAAGTCCGGTGAGGCTATTTTAGAATTGCGTAGAGTGAGATTATTTGTAGGTAGGCAGCAACAAAGCTAGCTGAAGTTCTCTTGCAAATGTTTCGGATTAGCTAAGGGGATACTTACAGAGCTATGCAAAAAGATGTCTGCATAAAAGAAAAGTGCTGATGTACATATTAGTGAGACTGTGTCATTTAACAGTGACAACAGCAGAGGGCCCTTGTGAAACTCCTGAAGTGAATATGCCTGCCTCATAGGGAAGACTGGAGTTTAACATGATAATGGTTGTTTTGATTAGATAATCCCTAAAGCAGGTTATAGAGTTACAGATGAAACCAAGCTTTGCACTTTTCAGATTACAATGTTATTCTCCATGGTCTCAATGGCCCTTTTCAAAATTTCATAACTCTCTGATTACCCACTTTTCTACAACGGAGTAGATTTTGCCTGTGAATGTGTAATCTGCTGTAATGGTGCTGTGTCCAGTCCTGAACCTATGTCTGGCATCAGTGAGGAGTCTGTATTTGCTAAACTGTCAAAAACTTGACCATACAGGATTTTTCAAACAGTTTTTTATTTTGTTGTGGCAGAGTACAGAAATTGGTCTATAGTGTTGTCGGGATGAAGGAAATGCATATTTGGGTTAGAATTTAACAAATACATAAGAAAAAAAGACAACACCAATAGTGAAGGACAGGTTAAATTGTGCAAGAGTTGCTTGGATATAACTGTAGCTGACATATGTAGAAAGGCAGGGTGCAGGGCATTAGGGCTGGGGTTTGACCTATTTATAAATTTTGTAAAATAACTTCCTTACTATTTTAGAAAACATCTTGAAAATAGAAGAAGGGAGTGTTTGGTAGAGACTGGGACTCTGCTGGCAGGAGACAGTTGTAAGATACATAAGGGAAAGTTTTCATGATAGTGTAAGACAAGATTATAGGTTTCTAGAGAAAGTTTGGTCTTCAGAATGTGGATAACCTTTACTTTCACATGTGTCACCAGTAAAGGCAAAATGTTCCTCAGTATAAGTCCTTGCTTCTATGCCTGTCTTTAATAACAAATGACTGCTGGGCAGTGTTCTGCACAATGCTGACTATTCTTAAGACACTGAATTTGAATCATCATTTTCTGTTTACATACCTGTATGAAAAGAGCAAAGAGATTCACTGCACTGGTCTGCATATGTACACGTTAGTCGTACAGAATGTCACTAAAAGTGCATTATTTCAACAGTCCTGTGTAACAAACCACACATCCTTCTTAACACAAACACTTTATATGTAAACATCAGGCATATGACAGTTGTATGCCATATAGAGAATCACTGGTACTCATAATACATCAGATAGAGGACATTCTACCTACTTCAAAAAACAATATGTAATGTAATTGTGTAGTTCCCTTTTAGGGTATAACATAAATGGCATTTTCATTAAATTAAACAGTCTGATCACTTTTATAAATTTTCTATTGTCTTACCTTGGCTCATGGTAGTTCAGGAAGGAATAGTGCTCCAGTAATTTCCATGTGATTCCATTATCATAGGAATAATGCAATAGGACTCCTTCGCCAGGCTGATCAGGGGATCTGCAGCTGCTTAAAACACTTTTACTTCCCAAGCGTAAAGTAAACTGCAGGAATCTGAAAGCATATTTAAAATAACTCCATGAAATGGAATGTTCACATTTAGTTAATTTATCATTACTGTATGCAGGGAAATAATAGTGTACATTTTTTCAGCCCCATCCTGAACTCAGCTACTTAATATGTAGTTTATGCCAACAGTGCTGGGGTTGAGCTGAGTTAGGTATTGTTAGAGAGTCACAACTGAGCTCAGCACCTTCCTACAGCACATAGTGCAATCTTAACTTGTTACCCTTTACCTTTGTAGGACATGTCCCTGTTCTTTCCTTTGACAGTTGGTGGGGGGGGTTATGCCTCTCCAGGAGAATGAACCTCTTGGCTAGAAGAGCTATTCATGTCTTGACACCTTGGAGTGGAGTGGCTATTAGTGGTCTTCCTACTGCAGGTAACATGGCAACCAAAGTGGGTGTTGTGGAGATTCACCCACTTTATGATGTGTCATGTTCCTATAAGCTACAATGTATTACAAAACATAGACTAGGAGTAGCACTGGTGATGACACACCCAAACCTACTCACATGACTAGCCTAGTCCCACTGTTACATGATCTCCTGGTCTCCACCAGGAAACATGCAGCAGCTGCTTACTCCAGCATGTAACCTCAACTCTTGCCCCTGAGGACAGGTGAGCAGGCAGAGCTTTGTCATTCCTCTTCTCTCTCTTGCTGGCTCCACAAGGTGCTCAAGTGATTAAGTGAACTCAGGTCCCCTGGGTCATGGTCAGAGCTGCCATTGCTTTACCTTCTCGGATCATACAGATTTTTTGTCTGGGTTCATAGTTTAACTTATACACCACTATTCATTAGTGCTTTTATTGCTGCAAAGCATTGTTTCTCAAACAGAAACAAGGAGCTCATTCACTTGTATAAATCCGTCATGGTCTGCAATAATGAATATCTGCTTGTTTTCTCTTGCTCAGAATTCTTGAGATTTCACTCCTGTAAGCCCATCTGATGCATAATAATTGAAGTGTAATACTACTACTTAGTTTTTTATTCTTTCCTTTATAGTTAATACCATTTTCAAACAAAAGATTGATTGATTGTAGAACTGCTTACAACTCGTATACTTATTTTTTATTCCAGATGCTATTTTTAAAGTCTGCACTGTGATACAGAAGGAACCTATTAACAAAACAGTGTCACTTTGTATTTCATGAAACATCTGCTTGCTTCACTGGAACATGTAGTGCTTGACTTTGGATGCTGTGTACTATGGACTGTTTCCTCTAGAGACAGTGTAGAACCAATCTCCCCAATACCACCATTACACCCATGTTCTCCCTCATCTTTTACTGGTTGCATGCTACTTCATGATAGGTCACTTCTGTCACAGTATCACTTATCTGATTAAGTATTTCTTTCTCTCTCTTAGTTTTATGTACATATCTTACACCATCCCATATCTTACATACCTCTAGTCTGCACTCTCTGTGGCATGTTATCATTCAGCCTTAGATTTCCCTCTTGCTCTTTCTCTCTCTCAACTAATTCCCCTTCCTTTTCTCCTTCTTTTTCAACCTCTGCTTAACACCTTTCCTAACCATTATTAGAGCACCTACTTCACGAAACCCATGTTTTCCTCCACTTCTAATACACAAAGCCAATTGCTACCTTTCTCCCTTACTTAAAGTGATACTTTAACTTCTTCTAGCCCTTCTGAATACTGTTACTAGGCAAAAAGCACCCACCTTACATAAATGTTTGTACTTTGCTTCTCTCCTTGATCATCATATCTACTATAATTGGGAAGCCTATGATCAATGTTAGGCACTAGCATACTGAATTTCTATACTCTTCACCAATTCTGTTTAATAAAATTTCCATTTAAATGTGGAGGCAGAGACTGATTCATAATAGATTCATAAGTGTATGTTAGGCTAATGACCACTAGGGCCCTTATAAGCTTAGCCATGTAACCCAAATGTGACCCACAAATTTGATTTATATAGGGGTGGTTTGCTGGCTGCCTCTGTCCATGAGTGACATAGGTGCCAGACTAGAGATGAAGTTCTGATTATCCAGCCATTCATCCAAGTTGAGCTCAAAAAGGGACAGGAAGGAAGTCTGCATCACATGGATGGGGAGCCTGTTCTAGAGAATTGGCATGCTCTGAGAAACATTTCTGTCTCTCCAACGTGTCCTATTTATGTCCAAGAAAACTGTAGGTCTTTTAACCTAGTAATTTTGATGCAGTTTGTTTTGTGAATTTGCAAAAGGTTTATCAAAACAGGGTCCAGGGATGCTTGTATGCTTGGCAAAGATCACCTCTCTGAAGTGTATATGATTCCAGAGTAAAGAGACAGGGTTTTGAGGTGATCAGAGTAGGACATTGTGTTTACTCCCTTTATTCTTTTTGTAAGGAACCTTTGTGGACATTCCAGTTGGTGCATTATACTCTATGATGGGCCTGATGAGGGCTGAGTACAACTGCATGATGACCTCTCTGGACCTAGATGCCATGCCCTTGCTTATAAGTTGAGCAACATAGAAGGACTTTCTTATTACCTTTGACACATGCTGATTACAGTCTAGGTTATTATCTGTATGATTTCCCAGATCCCTAACTAATGAATCAGCCTTTAGGGATGTTTTACTAGTGATGTAGTTACCTGCAGTAGCAGATTTCCCACAAGGTACTTTAATGCATTTTGTGGTACTGATTTTTAAGCCATGGCTTTGGCACCAAGCATTTGTCTGTGTTAGTCCTTCCTGAAGGGTATTCTCATCTTGGGAGGATTCAATGACTGCTCCCAGTTTGCAATCTGTGAACTTGGTTACCCAGACGCCTTTGACACTGGCTTTCACATTTAGTAGATGCCAAAGAGGAGCACAGATGCCTGGGGGTCTCCATTGCTTACCGGCCTCTTTGTGGAGGTGTCCACACTGATTCTAACCTCCTGGGTCCTATCAGTGAACCAGTTAGCTATCATGCCTGCTATGAGGAGTTTATACATAGTTCCATACATTTGTTGACAATGCCAGACTGGGGTACTGTATCAAATGTTTTAGCCAGATTTAGGTAGGCATTGTGCACAGTTTTCTCTCATCCATTGCCTTTGACCTTTTCAACGAAGTTCATCAGATTCAGTAAGCATGACTTTCCTCTGACAAAACCACAGTGAGATGGATCCAGTTTCTGGAGGTCTCCTATGTCTTTGTTGATAATTTCCATGATAATTCTTTCCATGGTTTTGCATATAAGACTAGTCAGACTAGTGGGTTTGTATTTTTCTGGATCTGTTGAAGGTCCTCCCTTATGAAGTGGTTGACTATCGCAGTCCTCCTTTCATGTGGCACAAAACCTATTTTTAAGTCTATAATTAAATAATGACTCCAGGGGTCTTGATAAGTCGTATTTTTGCACTATTCAGCAGGCATCCGGGGATATTGTTAGGGCCAATTGAGGCCATGTTCTTGGCTTTAATGAGTGCAGCCAGTACACGCTCCCTAGTTATAGTTGGAGGGATAGTTGGGGTGAGAAGGGGTAAAGTTGAAACTTAATTTGTCCACTAACACTTTTGCTAAATTGCCAGGCTCAGTGAATGTGGCACCATTAACCACCAGTTCAGCACACTGCTGTGTCATGTTCTTGAGGTTTCTAACATAGCTGAAGAAGGCTTTATGTATATCTTCCTCCTGGAAGGCTATCTGAACCTCAAAATTGGCTTTGCTTGACCTATTAATTAACCCTATTAGCTGCCTATTTAGTTTAATGAGAAAGTTATTATCTTTATAGGAATTACCCTTCCTTTTTTGCCAATTTTTTTTCCTTTTGTCATATATCCTATTAAATTTGGGATGTCACCAGGGTGGTTTGTTTCTGGGGCTAGTCCTGGGCTTACTTATGGTAGGTGCAGCAGCCTCTATGCAGCCATTGAGATGGATGTACAGATTTTCTGAGAGCAATTCTGTGTTCTCTGGGTTTGGAATGGCAAACAAAGGAATATAACGGAAGTGCCACCAAGGACAATCTTGCAGACAAAATTCAGCCTTTAATAAAACAATTAAAAGCTCTTAAAACAAAAACAACAAAAAATGAAAAAGCATTAGCGCCTTTGGCCATAGCCTTCTTCAGATCTGTGGGTTTGGAATGGCACTGAATTTTGATAAACCATCACCAAACAGGTAATTTGCCTTTGGAATAGTTCCTAACTGTTACTGGTTTTAATGGGATTATAGAATTGATTTTGATTTTGAAGTAGACAGCATTATGGTCGGACCTTACCAGAGAGGATGAGATTTTGGGGGGGTGCAGTGTTCTCCCATATTTGTGAAGACAAGTTCCAGTATGTTGGAGTCTCTGGTGGGTGTATTCACTACTTGATCAAGGGTGTTTGTATTTACTAAGTCCAGGAATATCTGTGCCTGTAGATTTGAGGCTGTGTAGAATTTTCAGTCTACAGAGTGGTAATTAAAATCTCTCATGATCGAGATATTAGGTTGGATGGTAAGTGTCTCCAGTAGGTCCAAGTATGCATTGTGAGCTTCTTGGGACATGGAGGGTGAACTATAAGGGACTAGGATATGGTAAGCGATTTTGGCAAGGGTGATCTGCTTGTGGAGGAACTCCAGCATGTCATTCTGTTTGACCTCCCTAATAATATGCTTGTCATTGATGTACATGGAGACACCTCCACTTCTAGCCCTTGTCTGTGTAGCTACAGGTCTAAAATTGTGGAAGGCACTGAAACCTTGCATTGCTGGGGTACTCTTGGCTACAATAAACCATATCTCAGTAGCTGCACAGATGTATATCTTCTTGAGTGTGATGAGGGCTTGGAGGGAGTAAAGTTTTTTATTTAGGCTCCTGGCATTTGGCCAGTGATACCTTGAGGTTCAGTTGAGTTGAATTTACTATGTTGGTAGGTTTATTAACTTGTCATTGCCTAAAAAAGGCACTATGGGGGTAGATAAAGTTTTAGCCAGTATCCAAAAACCTAGAAGGGAAAGGGGCAGACCATCTTTGGCAAAGCAACATGGTCTGTTAGCCATTTCACCCCAAGCTGGCAAATATTGGGTCCCCTGAGAATAACACCAAGAAAGACAGCCAATTGTTGAAATCAATATTTTTTTGCTCATATTGTGGCATCATCTATGCTGCTCAGTACTGGGCTTATACTAGCCTAAGACACACAGTCCGAAAGTTCTATAATGTCTCTCTTCATATAGTCCAGACAGGTATATCTCAGGTCATTTACACCTACATGGACTATGATGGAATCGTACTGATACCTGTGGCATAATGACTTGAGTGTGTGTGCGTGTGTGTGTGTGTGTGTGTGTGTGTGTGTGTGTGTGTGTGTGTGTGTGTGTGTGTGTGTGTGTGTGCGTGTGTGTGTGTGTGCAATTTCAACTACCCCACCATTAACTGGGAAAACTACTCATGTACCAACTCCTTTGCTCAACGCTTTCTGGAATTCATAAATTCCCATGCCCTGGATCAACTTATCCACACCCCCATCAGGGGCAACAATATCCTAGACCTAGTCATTAACAACATGAGTGACCAGTGTTCCACACCTGAAATCAACTCCTCGTTGGTCAGATTCGACCATAAGCTAATCACCCTAAATATCCGCATCCTGCCCCCACCCACCATTAAGGAGACCATGGTAAAAAAATTCTCCAAAGCCAACTTCATGCTTCTTAAGACAGAAATGGTGAACTTCATGACACCCATGCAGATGGACAATACAGTTATGACTGCTGAATCTTACACAAATGCACTCTATAAGCACTTACACGAGTGCATGGATTGTGCTATCCCAAACAGAACCAAGATGCTATCCTCCAAAAAAAAGGAAGCCAATCTGGTGGTCCCCTACCATAAACAAACTGTACAATAGAAGGAAGAAACTGTTGCAAAAGAGAGTAAAATCCCATGAGTGGAGGAGCTCCCTGGTCAGCCTCAGTAAGAAGCTGAGATCCTTTATAAGATCCTCCAAAGCTAGCTACGAAAACAAAATTGCCACTGATTCTAAGGGCAACCACAAAGCATTCTATAGTTATGTCAAAAATCTCAATGGCAACACCCAGATCTGCTCTGAGTTACAGAACAATGGCATGAAAATTACAGAACCAACTGATATTGTCAACATCCTGGAAGACAGGTTCAGTGCTAGATTTACCCCCCTCTCACCCCCTAAAGGGCCTATATCCATACAGGAAGAATGCAGAGTCCCTGTAATCACATCTATGCAGATAAAAGCTGCACTCTCTAAAACCAAAAACACAACATCCCAGGCAGCATTTTACACGAACTTCAGAATGAACTGGCTCCCCACCTAAGCACCATGTTCAATCATAGTGTAACGTCAGGCTTTGTGCCCACTGAATGGCGCGCAGCAACAGTTATCCCACTCTACAAAGGGGGAGCCACCACTGATCCTGGGAACTATCACCCTATTAGCCTGACGAGCCTGGTCTGCAAGGCCATGGAACGTATCATCATGAAACACATAAACAAAGACATTGGTAACCTCCAAACTCTGGACCCCACCCAGTTCGGGTTTGTGAAAGGCAGATCATGCCTTGTGAACCTGATCAACTTCTTTGAGGCAGTCACCAAAGCCGTAGATGAGGGTAAGGTGGTTCACACAGCCTATCTTGACCTCACCAAGGCTTTCAATACCATCCCTCATTCTGGAATTATAGCTAAACTCACTAAACTAGGTATAAATCCCTACATCATAAGATGGGTTGCCAACTGGCTCACTGATAGAATCCACACTGTAAAAGTTGCAGACTTCAAATCTGACTTCAAACCAGTGACAAGTGGAGTATCACAGGGTTCATTACTGGGACCTTTCCTATTTGGTAACTACTTCTCTGAAGTACAGGCTAACACAGAAGGCCTCTGGCTAATGAAGTTCGCAGATGACTGCAAAGTAGGAGCCATAGTTGAGTCCCCAAATGATGTGGACATCCTACAGAAGGACCTCACTGAGATGGATGCCTGGTGTCAGAGGCATGGCCTCAAGCTCAATGCCAAAAAGTGCATTGTCATCCCCTTTGGTAAAAACTCTGTACCCATGAACTACCACATAAACGGCAGTCTACTTAATGCTGAATGTGTGATAAGAGACCTTGGGACCCAGGTGGACAGTAGTCTCTACTTTGATAATCACATCGCCACAGTAGTCAGGAAATCCTTCTATGTGGCACAATACATCACAAAAGGGTTCTCATCCAGGAAAAAAGAGGTCATTGTTCCCCTCTACTCGGCACTCATTAGACCCATTATAGAGTACAATGCCCCTTTTGGAATGTACCTCACAAGACATCTGCAGCAGCTGGAAAGGCCACAGAAGCACCTCACAAAGAGGATTACTGGCCTCAGACAGATGCCCTACACTGACCGTCTCAAAAAACTCCAGCTTTACTCTTTAGCATATCGCCTGCTCAGAGGAGATCTCTGCCTAACATATAAAGCTATGTTAAACCCAGAGCTGTTGGACATGCTACCTAAAGAAATCCCAATCCTTCCGAGCTACATGCTCTAGGGACCTAAACCTTGTCACCACAATAGACAGGACATGCTGGAGGGATAGATTCCTGTCCCACAGACTTCGTATACACTGGAACAAGCTACCGATCTATGCCAAGCAAAGTTCCCCATTAGCACTCTTCAAGAAAAATCTTGATGAGTGGATGGGAAATAGGAAATACAGCCCGGGGATCACTTCTGTGGCTCTGCTCGACAGGGGCACTGGAAATTAACTTTCTTGGGTGGTGTAAGCTAGGGAACCTTGTTGGCTAGGCTTACTTAGCCTTTGGGTCAATAGCCTAGTATCTACCTATGAACCTTACAATGGAGTCCTGGGAAGTGTGTTTTCTTGCTTTAGGGGCTAAGTGTTTGGGGCTTTACTGAAAGTTACAATATGTGTGGTGTTTAGTGTTGTGTTTTCTGACTGCCTTTGGACTTGCTGTGGTATAGCTTTGACAATGGGCAGTATAGGAACTCTTTGTTGTTTAAGAAACTTGCTTTTCAGTGCTCCATCATACATAAGTCTATGTGTGTGTTGTGTACTATGTGAGGTGGGTATTGAGTGTGTGTGGTTTAACAACTTGATGTGAGCTTGTATGAGATAATTTAGCATCCAGTGCAATTGTGTAAGTACACCTCTTGCATACTGTATCTGTTTCTTTAAGGATTTAGTGGTTCTCTGTAAACATGAGACAGTTGCTACATCATCTCAAGATGCCCATATGCATCAAGCTGACTACAGAGAAGTTAGGAAACTGCATATCCATACTGGCTAGTCCTTTGATTGGTGAGATGCTATGGGGTTAGAAGGCTATTCATGATGTTTTGTTGGTGCAGACTAATAAGGGTGATTTATTGGGGCAGATTATGCTTAACAGCACTAAATTTGACTAACTTTAATCTTTACATGCTATTTAATGCTACTAAATCTGTAGGTATTTGCATCTGAAGCTAAACCAGGTGCTCTAAGCTTGTTGAAACATACGGTATTTGCTATATATTGCTGCTTTACAGGGTAAAGTTTTATGGATCGTTTTACATGGAAAATTTGCTTTCTAGGTGTTTGCTTCTGTACAGGGCACCTTTAACCCATGCAAATGCACAAAATTTATAGCAGCACAGTAAAAACAGAAAACTAGCTAATCAGCCTTCTGGCTAATAAAAGTCTACACTATGAGTCCTTTTGTTTATTTCTCAACTCATCTAGACCAAGCAAACACCTCCTGCCACAAGATGAATAAACCCAGTCCTCCTAATGTAAAAACACAGTAGAAGAGACCCGCAAATGCAATGCAACCACAAACCAATTAAACAGCTAGCTGGAAATGCCTTGCTGAAGGTGATTTCAAGATAGTGTACAGCAGTAATAGTGTCAGGAAGAGCAATTCTTTTTACAAAGAATACAGTGAAATGCACACATAAAGCAGGAACCAATAGCAATCACTCAAATAACATAAGCAAGTGTGATTTAGCAATCAAAGTTACCTAACTTTGCCTAGATAGCACTGGATTCACATACAGCACTTCTGGAATGCAGGCTAGGACTCCAAGCTTTGCTGAGCTCTAGGAAAATGAGCAGGAGACAATATGTAGTAAAGGAGGTTTACTCAAGAACAATACTAGTTTGCTGGGTAGGTACACAGTATGAAGGATCTATGGAAAACAATGGAAGGGAAGAATATATAAATAGCTTATACAACAATCAACAGTGATGAAAGAGGGGAGGGACTTTGGAAAAAAGATTACCATAAGGGGTGGGGGCCAGCAACACAGCCTTATAAGGCCTCTACAAAAAATAAGGAACAAGCAGGCTACCTAAAGAGGCATCCAGTCAAAGCCAGTACTAGAGAACTTTCAGAAAGTTTCACGTAATGTATTAGTGAGGGATGGGGCAGATACAGAATGCAACTTTAAGCAGTTAAATGATAAGCAGAATACAAAAACACTAAAGCACAAACTGGAACACAGACAATTCTCTCACTATTGAACTTCTACTACAGTTTAAGGCACCAGACTTTACAGAAATTTACAGTAACACTGTTTAAGGAAAAATGCAGTAATAAATGATTAAGGCTGAAATCTGATAGTAGTATACAGTTCTGCCACAACTATGAATTAAACTACAAGATTATGTCCCAGCAGGGGATAAAATTCAAAAGTATATTTTTTACAAGTAATTCTACTTGTGGAAATAGAAGTTCAGAATACTGTAGAAACAAAATCTTCCCACAACTGTAAATCTGCAACTTAAAATATGAGACTAAGGCCCCAGAACAAACTGAAAATCCAAATAGATAACTGTTTTGGCTGAAACATGGAAACAAATCTGAAAATTATAAAGTAGCATCACCATACAGGTCACTATATGTCCAACTTAAACATTTAAGCAGAATTGAAATAATTGTCTTTCTTTTATGATGAAAAGCTAGTTATTCGCAGTTCCATAACTCTCCAAGTCTTGCATAAAAGACTCTGGGAGGGGTAGCTCTGTAATGGAAAAAGCAGGCTATCTATATAGGTATCCAATCAAATAAATTCAATATTACAGCTCTTTCAGAAACTTTAGCTTAATGTGCTAGTGGGGTAAGGGGCAGACACAGACTCCAACCTTAAGCAGATAAATGATAAACAGAATATAAAAGCACTGGAGAAGAGACAATTCTTTCACTATTGAAGTTCTTCTACAGTTTAAGGCACCAGATTATGTAGAAATTTACCGGTAGCACTGTTTATGGGAACAATGCAGTAATAAATGACTAAAGCTCAAATCTGGAAGTAGTACATAGTCCTGCCACAACTGTGAATTAAACTTGACTAAAACTAAATGCCAAGAAAAGAATAATAGTATCTTTTGGGAATTCATCCACCCCTAGTAATTATCATATTGACAACACACTCCTAAGAGTTGACTCAGTACTCAGGGACTTGAGGACACACAGACAGTAATCTATCCACTGACCATCACGGGTGTGCAGTAGTGAGGAAAATCATTCCATGTTGTGCAATGTATAAACAAAGTTAAGGTATCTAGATCCAAGAAACTCATTGTTCCACTGTATTTGGCATTCATTAGACCTATCATTGAGTACAATGCCCCTTTTGGTATGTACCTAACCTGGTATATCCAACAACTGGAATGTCTACAGAGATCCCTCACTAAATAATACAGGGTGTAACTAACATGACCCTCAGGGTCCTATTCCTGTATTTTGTCTCCTATAGACTTTTGAGGGGGAGATTTATGCCTGGTGTGCAAGGCATTGCCTGATTCCACTCTGAAGGACCTCCTGCATATCCCCAAAACAGACAGCACCAGAATTAACCATTCTAAAGACTTAAACATTGCCTGCAATATAACTAGGACCTGCTGGAGAGACAGTTATGGATTCCAGAGACTATCCCTTCTCTGGAACATGCTGCCCATCCATGTAAAGCAGAGTTCCTCCCTAACCCAATTTAAGTGTAACTCGGACAATTGGATATGGAACAGGAAATTCATCCCTGGTTTGGCACCTATGTCTCCAAAGGACACAGGCAGCCTGTAAATGGTTTATCTCCCAGGCCCCTGCTTACACTTATCGGGGGTATCAGAACTTGTCAGAGATTTGGGATGCATGGCTAGGCTTAAAAAGGCTCTTGTGGTTGTTAGCCTACTAAACACCTATGAACATGACTATGTGCCAGTAGGACTTGAAATACAAACATAACATATTCAGTATAAATCCATTAGATATTCAGCTACATGAACATCATATTTCTAGCTATGCTTTTCACCTATTTTAGATAACCAAGAAATGTCCTTACCTGACTAAAAGAAGTTTATTTCTTTTAGGTGTTACAGAACCTAATCATGTCTGTCCTTAGATGTCTTACATCTAAATTGTCTTAAATTGTGTTTTTCAGTCTAGGTTGTCAAAACTCAAGAAAGCTATCAATTAGAGTCATGGTTAACAATACTTAATATAATATCCTATCCCAGGCAGAAAAATATTTCCTTCCCATCTAATTAAATCTTACCTAATTAATGTTTTAGAAACAACAAGCACAAGCAAAGATGAGGAGGTAGTACTGCCCTCTTCTGGAGGCATTTTCTCCAGTCCACCCTGTGTTTTTTAATATTACCCCAGAAGAATACTGTCCTACTTAATTTTTTTGCAGAACTATATGTGAATGGACATATAACAATCCACAGTGTCTCTTACCACATTTTCCCTTACTCTTCTGTCATTTGCTGTTTCACTTCTTCTTAATCAGATCCATCCTTAGTTAAAATAGCTTTCACTTATTGTGGTGGAATATCACAAAAAACCTCAGCAGTAATATATATCACCATCTAATGCAAATTCTTTCTAGATTACCTTTCCTAGTTAGTACTAACCATTTATACATCCAAATCCTGTCTCTGGTAGTCATTCCCTTTTAGTTTGGGCTGTCACCTTATACAACTCCATTCTCTTACCAAACTGAGTGATCACTGCCCATTTATGTTTGCCTGAGCCTTTGAAATTCTCATTCTATCTCCATTCCTAATTACATGTAGAACCCACAGGGTTTTACTGTCTAATACTCTTACTCATGTGGACTGAACTTACCTGCACCCCTTTTCAAACATGTACAGAGTCTGTGGTTTCTTTCATAAAAACATTCTTATTCAGGCTACAGTATAGTCAGTGTGAATGTAAACTCAGGTATCAGCAATCCCTGGCTAAACGTTTCCTTAAAGCCAAGATGAGACAGGAAAGTCTGCAGGAAACAGCTAAACAGTTAGAATTTTCTGCGCTCCTTCAGTGTTCTAAGCAGATTAGGAAGCAATCGAGACAGAAATCAAGTTGGCCAATACTCACTGCTTCCTGCAGCAATGGCTGTTTTGTTTAGTCAGTGCACTCACTTGTATAGCTGTATTAATAAGCTAAACCCCAGAAATCTCTTAATTCCTTGTTCCTCTAGTCAGTCACAACTGAATTTTGCCATTATAGTTTTCTCCTTGCTAAATGCACTCTTCCTCAGATAGAAACCCCAGTTATCTTCAGCATCCAGCACAGAATCCTTAATCTCTTCTTGCTCTCAGCTAGTCCCTTATTTTCCATCCTCAGACATTGCTTTGCCCATCCACATATAATAATGCCTTCCTTTCACCTACATTCTACTTTTAACAGATTGCCCTAAAGCAAGTTAAACAAGTATTTATTAATTTACTAGATCTAAGCACTGATCTGTCAAATCTGCTTCAACCCACTTTCCTAAAAATAGCCACTGACTTTATTGCAAAACCATTCACCCCCATCTTTAAGTCTTTGTCCCCTAGTGTTATCACATCCCCGTGGAAACAATCTGGTAATTTAGCAACCCTTAAAAACCACATCTCCTAAAACTCCACAGGATGTGAAGCTTATTTTTACTCTTTTTAAATTTCTGGGAAAAATAATATATTTGCAAATATTTGACTTCACTAGCAAATGCAGTCTGCTTTCTCAAGCACAGCCACTTGTTTTTTTATTTGTATCTGATAATCATGATAGTCCAATAGTTTATTTTCAGCAAAAGTCCAGGGGAAAAAAGCTTCACAATGTAGTGCACATGAATAATTTGTTACGCTACTGAAGAAAATAGCAAACATTAAGTCGAACATGACTGCTATCCCACCCAAGACTTGTTTCAATGCCTTGTACCCACCGAGTACTAGGTTAGGCTCCACTTCACTCATGACCCTGACTTAGACAGTGGAAGCTGGTGAACAAATGAATCATCCATTCCGTTCACCAGCTTCCACTGTCTAAGTCAGGGTCATGTGCAATTATCAAGCTGAGCTGCCTCACTGTTAATCTCTAAAGTTAAGACAATCCTCTAGACAGATGTGTTAGTACATTTAGCACAAGTACAATGTAGGATTCCAGTTCTAGGCACACATACCTCATTAAAGTCCTTAAAGTGACATATAATTTGATAGTTGTGAGTAATACTAATCATCCATGGCAGAAGCAGCATCGTGCCTTTGTGGAAAATAATATCTCAGTTGATGTTGTGTCTTTCAGCTTTTTCCAGTTAGGGGTTGCCACAGCGGAACTGTGGTCTGCTAATGATTGGCAGTAGATTTTTACGTGCCGAGTTGCCAGCCCTGACACACAACCTTCAACGAAGGTACGCCCATTCACGAATGTCGCCACACAGAAGACGCTCTATCTGAGAATTGAACAGGACAATGTCTTACTGTGAGGCGACAACGCTACCGCAGCACCACCATATCTCAGTACAAACAACAAATGTCTGGCCTTTACAACTGGCTTAGCAATTAGTGTCAGTTAAAAGGGAGTGTCCAATATGTGTCAGCCAAGAGGGAGATGACTGACCATTCTACCTGCTTTGCCTGAGATGATCTCCACCTTAATCAACACTTTTGCCATCCCCTACAGTTCTTTTTTTAGGCAAGGTAAACCTGCTGCATCTAAAATCTAATCAGGATGGTATAAAAGTTGTAGTTTTCAGTGCTAGATACCTCAGTAAGAAACTACCCACGCTAGAAGCCTTCCTTACCCTAGAAAATATTGATAACAGCATCATTACTAAAACATGATCCACAGCAGTGGCAACAATTTTCCATATTAGAGTTCAAAGTTTATCACTCATTCAAAGTCTCTGTGGAGGGTGTCTCTGTAACTGGTGTTGGTATTTCCATTCTGCATTGACAGTCCATTACTTCAAGACTTATATATGGTTAGATAACCTCAAACTACTTCACAGCCCATCAGTTATAAACAAGACCTCAGAATAATCCTGATTATATACAGAACTCCCTCCATGACAACTACTCCCATAAGGCATATCTAAACAAGCTCGATTCCCTCACAATTGTACCATAAACTATTATTCTTGGGGATTTCAATTATCCACCTGCAAAATAGAGTACTTACAATATTGCAAACAAATATGCCCAGTGCTTCAAAGATTTCAAAAATGCAAATCCACTACAACAAACTGAAGACTCCTCTACTAGAGAATAACACATCTTAGATTTGGTCATTACAAATCTACCACTTATGCTCTGAGTCTGTAATCACACCATCTCTGGTTAGAGAAGAGCATCACACAGTGGGTTTCACTGTTAGAACTCAGCCCAGAACCTCACAAATCCTTTTGCCTTCACAGATTGTCTCTATGTCAAATGTACTGCAATTAGATGACCTGAGAATGTTCAGAAAACTGCCTCCCCTCAAGGAGCAATAGCAAACACAACTGCATTTGTAGAGATCTTCTATTCTTATCTAAATACCTGCATTGAGGATTCAGTCCTGATTAATAACAAATACAGCAGAAAGTTTAGAAATAAGCCTCTTTGAAGAAACCCCAACTTAAACTGTATAACAAAAAGAAAAAATTATTTCTATTGGGTATAAATAAAAAAAAAACACTTCAAAATTAAATTCAGGAGCTGAAACAAAGAGCTTAGAAACAAAAAAGGTATCTTTCAAGGCTAAGTATGAACTGCAAATTGTAATTTCTTTCTAAAATAACCACAGGTCCTTCAACTCTGTTAGGAAACTTAGAAAGCACTTAAATTCCCACTAGATGACTTGAATTAGTGCATTGTTTTGTTTAATACCCATCCAGCTGAAAAAGTCCTTTTCAGGCATTACCTGGATCCATTAGGCAGAAATTACAGAGTTAAGGAATAGAATCAGAGTATAAAATTACACAAGTATACTTATTACACTAACATTCACAGGAAGGTTTGAACAAAGGCAATAAAATGATTACATAATAGTTTGAAAAGATATTTATAATGAGCAATTTGAAGAGCGATTTTTACAATGACAACAGTGAAACACTTACCAATGGTTGAGAAAGCAACAGAAATACAAGTATTCCTTTAACAGATGCACATTCATACAACACATCTGGTAATGAATGTGGCCTCATCTATTTTTTGAACTTAGGACTCTGATAGATATACTTATAAGGATGGATACTGGATAGGTTACTAAGGTTATGTATTGTAAGCAGGGGATGTATTTGGTTTATGTTTATGAAGAAGCTTTTGAATAAAATCATTGGGTTCTGGAGATAATTTGAAAGAGGAAAGGCTTTAGATAGTTGTAATTCAATTTTAGGTAGGGGGGGGTGGGTATTCATTACTGAATTTGCAGGCTAAGTCAGGGAAGGTCAAGCGTGAGCATTTTCCCAGGTGTTATTAGTTGAGATATACCAGAAAACTTTATATTATTATAATCCTGTTGCTGTTTAAGGAAATAAGACTAGATCTAAAAGGGAATTTTAACTCTGTTTCAAAATGACCAGTAGCAAGCTAGACTACACGCTGATCTTTGCTGGTAGAATTTTGCACACGTGTGATCTCATACACATGCGTGAGAGATTTAATTTTAGTAGGTAGTTAACGAACAGCTTTAGCTTTGTTCCTTTTTTGCTGTCATGGGGCAAGAGAGTCTTCAATGTTGAGAAAGATTTTATTTCATTTTTTTAAACACCTTTATTGAATTATCACTTGTGGCATAGGCAAATTTACATTTATACAAAAATAAATCAAACTGTATTAACAAGTTCACATTAACAAACTTTATACTTCACATATTTTGCAATATATCAGATAACCTAAGCAACATTACATAAATTATTCAATTCTTGCCCCTTTTTTAAACAAGAAACATCTTTATTAAACCATCACTTATGACATAAGCAATTGTACATTTATATAACTGAAGACAAACCACACCAACACAATCTGATTGAGATTATGAATGGCATTGTAACAATGTAATGCTGCTTTTCTTGAGAAGAGTTATGAAGGTGTTAGAGCCGTAGTGCTTTTTATTCCTGATTGTGTTGTAGTGAAGGCTTTCAGTGACATTCATATGACTCCACGTAGCAGGATACAGGTCAATGATTACTAATGGCATCTGTCATGATGCTAGCATGAGTTATGTTATCAGGGCCAGATCTGAACATTTAGTCTAAAAAACTGATTTTTTTTTTTTGTTTTGTTTTGTTTTCTTTGATGGTTTATTTACCCATGTGGTCATCTGGATGTCAATGTTAGACTAAAATGACTAATTTTAAGAGTCAAATGACTAATAAATGGCTACTGATCACTCCCCTAATTAAAGTTTTGTTGCCTGTTATGTTATTGTGAGCCACAATATGATGTCCACAGCACAAGGTTTTGTAGCACCTGGTGGTATTCAAATGGCATCTTGACCGATAAGTTTATGACTAGATTTGACCATTGTTGGAGAACTGCGCCTGCTTTTCTGTGACTAATGATTAATTCTTGTTCTTTGTTAAGTCACTTTCTCATGAAAGAAAAATCATTGATCATGAGATCAATTAACAGTGGGTGTAAAACTCTTTACTCCCATATTAAGAGATGTGGGGGGTTGGAGGTTGCAGCACCCCATAGAGAGTGTAGGAGGGCTTGCTCTCTTCCAAAATGCAGTTTTTAATATTTTTGTTGCAATCAGCACTGTGTGACATCAACCTTGGTTGATGAAGATAAATGTTGACTCAATGTTTAGTCATATGCTCCGCTCCCATCCCAGTTCTTCTTGCTTTGAATCTTTTAACACTGTTTCTCCCATTATCACTATTAACAAGATGCAAGAAGCTATAATGAAAACTAAAAATAACATCTCCACAGGCCTGGGCAATATACCAGGCTGCCTTGCTGTTCAGTACATTACCGATGAACCATACCTTAATCTTTCTAATCTCAAGCTTTCCACTGGGTATGTGCCCGAGCTGTTAAAAACAGTGGTTGTGCTGCCTCTACATATTGGAGGCATTGTAACTGACTTTATTCCTAGATGTTAAGGCAGGTTTCAATATCTTTTTTAGTCTTCTGAAATATTCCTTACTGAGCATTATTCACATTAGTTCATGTTTTTTGTTGCTTCTTCATCTACTCCCAAATACTTATACACTTATTCCTGCTCAAGTTTCTTTATATGACATTCCTGTCCCAGGCTGATATTTTCTTGGCCCTGTAGCTTTACTAATTTAAATGTTGCTTTTACACATTTATAGGCTCATATAATCTAAGGTAAGTACTAGGCTAGCTGCTGCTGTGAGCCATTTCAAGACTGGCCAATTTCCCTTTTGGGGCTCCAGTTAACCTACCCCATTTGGTGTTAGATTGGCCTTACCCATCCCATAGTCAATAATTCTATATTACCCCTAATGATAACAACTGGGATCATAACAGATAATTTGAGGGGACCCATGCATGGGATAGGGCATTAAGGAGCTACCACTATCCATTAACAGTACATGGGGCAGCTTTTGTTTCACATTCACAGACCAAAGTTGTGCACGAATATGGATAGGATAATTTTTGTTTTATGTGGATGGGGAGTCTCTTCCAGAGCAGTGGTATCCTCTGAGAGATATACCTATCCCTGCAAACCATTCTGTTGATGTAGCAAAAGAGGCTTATTTCCCTAGATGGAGTATTTCTTATGTCAACGGATTTGCTGATGTGCAGTAACTCCATCAGTATTGGGCTGGAGGATGTCTTGTATGCTAGACACAAACCTCTTTGCTGTCTGTAAGATACCTAGTATAGTGTCAGGGCTATAGGTCAGTCCATGTAGGACATCAAGGACAGTGTGCCATTATTTCATCTGAGAAAGATTTAACCATTTGTAGTTGTGTTTTCAACTTCTTATCTTATAAACTACAAAAAGTAGATGAGAAATCTTTACACACGATTGCTTGCTGGGAGCCAAATTGTATCCATACCCTAATCTGTTAAGTAAATATCTTAACGGGTTAAGGGCAAAATAAAACAAAACAGCAGTGGTGACAAAAGAACCACCCTAATATATTCCCCCTTTGAATTGTTATCCCTGAGATAAAAATTTGCCTTTTCTCATGACTCAACTGCAGAGTGGTTTGCCACTGTTTTACATTCACTGTAATGTAATTGATAAATGTAGGGTGCATCTTATTCATCTGTAAGCATTTCTTTATCCATGAATGTGGGATGCTGTCAAATGTTTTTCTGTAATTTATCCACGCCATACTTAAATTCTTGCCTTATCTACAATTCCCTATTATAACTTTGTCTAGCAAAATATGATCCTTTGCTCCATGTGATTTTACTTTGTTACCCTTGTGTTCTACTGGCATGATTGAGTTTTCTTTTTTCTAAATGACTATAAACTCTGTCTACATAATTTCCGGTATATAGTTTATAGTTCGTAGGTAAGTTATTGGTCAACAGTTTGTTGGACTGCTTGCTACTTCCACTCTTAAGGAGAAGTATAATTTTTTCCAGTTGTTGGCCAGATTGGGATCTATTAAGGATTTGCATATAAGTAATTCTTACTCTGGGGAAAGCCAGAAATGAGGTATTTTATCTGGGCCTTGAGTTTTCCATTCAGGAGCCATTACTTCATCCCATTTCACATCCTCTACATTAGAACTCCTTACTGCTTCCTTTAAATCTTCTATTCATTCATCATCTTTGTTATGTTTAATGGAGGTTTCATAAATACTTCTCCAAAATGTGCCTATTTTTTCTTTTTTTGGTGGTGTTTCTTTTCTCTTTTCTTTGTTTCCCAGTTGCCTATACAATCTTTATTGGTCATCAGTGAATTGCTTACTTTATACTTTTTCTTTATGTCTGTCTGCATGCCTTCTAAGTTTTTATGTCTGTATCGATAGTTTTAGTTTATTAGTGGCAGCAGTATATGATAAATCTCACTCTGTTTTGATACTGTTGCTGTTTTTACCATGTCTCTCTTTTTAAGTATTTTTGATGATCGGTTATCTTTTGTGTATTCTTCTAACAGTGATACTTCCTGTCTTAAATGCTTAATAGTTTTCTCTGTTTGATGCTTCCATGGCAACATTTTGTTTCCTTTCTTTCCTTTCATTTTTCTGGTAGTACTTCATCCATTACTAGTTTAGCTGCAAACAGTTCAAAAAACAGAAGTGAGAAAAACCGATACAGTAGTCCAAAAAACACCAAAGAAGCACCGCTCACTGACATTGCAACACCCACTGATTACAATGCCTTACTTACAGAGAGACAGAGTCATAAAATACCAGGATTTGCAGGCAGAAGTGAAAGAAATGTGAACGAAAGCTACTCAGATAGTTACAATAGTAGTAGGAGCAATGAATCTAATAAAAAATAATTTATGGTTGTATTTAGATATGTTTCCCATACATGTAACCCCATATGAATTACAGAAGGAGGCACTTCTGGCCACATTGTGGGTGCTGAGAAGAGTACTCTTGGCTGTCATCAAAGACTGAAACCATACTGACTTCATATACTCGAACTGTACCCTGACTTAGGAATGGGGTCCATTGCCATCATGGTTTTAGAAAACAAAAAGGCTTGAAAAATTAAATCAAGAAAGTAATGAGAGACTATCATATGCAAGAATATCTGCTTTTCCTCCAACTACTATATATATTTATTTAGATATTGCCCTGACATAGAAGCCACAGTAAAAAAAAATAATTAAAATAAAAGCTGCCCTCAAATTGCAGTAGTGCATGTATTCAAGTAACAATATATATTCAACATCTGTCAAATATTTCAAGGTAGTTAATTAACAGGAAGGAAAATATAGCCTCATGAAAACATTTAAAATATATAATTCTGCTTATAACCAAATTTTATTTATATATAGCTGTATATAATATAGACAGATATACGAAAATTATAAGATTTTTAATTAGTTATAAACTCAGACTCGCCTATTACATTTTTAATATCCTCATTTTCTTATTTACTATTTTGAAGTAATAAAAGTCACCCTTGAATAGAAGTCACACTGCAGTGCAAGTGTTTTTAATCAAAGCCAAGGTTGCTAATGGTACTTTTCATGAGACAGGTGTCAGTCACAAAACAGGGCTTTTATAGTATTCACTTTAACAAACAATACTGTCTGGCAATTGGTGCAGACAATTAGAGAGTTGTTGTTCATTGGTTCAGGGTTTGATTAACTTAGCCTCAATTGCTTAACTGTATGGCTCTGAGCAAGTTGCTTAACCACTCAGTGTTCTTTAGCTGAGTCTGAAAAAGGTCCATGGAGACCAGTCCCCTACCGTGGTAAACAAATATTTAAAATAAATGCTGAAACTAATATCAGAGTGATTAAAGCAGAACTGTGGTAATTATAAAGGTGTGACTTGGGCTTAGTTTACAACAGATGGAAATGCAGTAAGCAATGAGCAGGCTCAAATTCTGGACTCTTATCGTTATAGTTCAAGAATATACAGAAGTAGAACCAACTAGTAAATTAGTTAAAAATTGTTGTACTATTAGTAAAGCTAGTATAAAAGCAAGTACAAGCTGTAAGTGATATTTAAAGTCATTTTGAATTCTGTGTTTCAGATGATAAAAGGGGGTGTAGCTGGAAATTTTCATTTTTTACTCATAGCTTTAAATTATTGCTCCCTCCTCCTGTTCAAAACACGTGCGTGTCTTCAAATGCTTTTTGTTAGACTCTGAAGAATGATGGGTCTTTACAATTGTAGAATTTTTTGGCCTCAGTAAGCCATACTTTTTTCTCACAGATGCTCAGAAAAAAATGTATTCACTTGAGTACACTGATTAAGCCTGGCTATACAGTTAGGTGACAACATCTAACGATTACTAATTGCTAAGCCAGTTGTAAAGGCCAGACATTTGTTGTTTGTATTGAGATATTATTTTCCACAAAGGCACAATGCTGCTTCTGCCATGGATGATTAGTATTACTCACAACTATCAAATTAGATGTCACTTTAAGGACTTTAATGAGGTGTCGTGTGCCTAGAACTGGCATCCTACATTGTACTTGTGCTAAATGTACTAACGCATCTGTCTTGAGGAAATGAACAACAGGAAGTCAATGTACAAAAGACTGAAACATGTTGTTTGAACTCGGACTTCAACAAAGCACTCAGATAATTTACAAAGAGGATGTTTTAAGGGTATCAATCTCCCTTACACCTCCTGCATGAATGGAGACCTATTGTCTGTTACTTAACCACTGCAACTTCAAGGTTGCATGAACGTGGAGGAAAAGAAACACTTTTAAGCAAAAACACGTTACCTATAGCTTAAAACAGACACATGTAGATTTTCCTGAAATCATAATGCAGATGTCTGTTATCAGTCACATGAAATGAATGAATGTGCTTTGAAAATCCTCCCATTTACCTAGCTTTTGATATATGATGTGTTGACAAAGACAGATTTTATACAGTTCTGAAAGTTACATGATCTTCTTCTGCCCAGTTCAGAGATTGGCTGACAGGTTTAAAAATCAAGTGTCTAACAAGAGCAAACCTTTCTTCCTATTGTTTTTGTATTTGTTAGCATGTTCAGAGTGCAAACAGACACAGATCTCAGTTCATAGGAAGGTGTATACCACTGGACTGTACTTCTTACATAGCTTCATATGTTCATAGATGTGTATGAGCCTAATGGCCCTGGAGCCTTTACAAGCCTAGCCCATACGATTACCCTGGCATCGTGCCACCTGACCTTAGTTCCCAGTGCCTCTGCCGAGTAGAGCCACTGGAGTGAACCCCGGGATGAATTTTCTATTTCTCATCCACTCATCAAGATTTCCCTTGAAGAGGCCCAGTGAGGTGCTCTACTTTACATGTATGGGAAGTCTATTCCATAGCATGGGCAGTCTCTGGGTTATGAACCTGTCCCTCCAGCTTGTTCTGTTGATTGTGGTAATGAGGTTGAGGTCTCTAGAGTGTATGGTGTGAAGCAATTGGGATTTCTTTAGATGTAGCACTTCTAACAGAGCTGGGTCAGACATGGATTTGTAAGTCAAGCAGAAATTGCCTCTAAGTAGGCGATATGAGTCATTGAATAGTTGGAGTTGTTTTAGTCTGTCTATATAGGACAAGTGTTTAAGGCCTAGGATCCTCTTTGTGAGGTGCTTTTGCAGCCTCTCCAGTTGCTGCAGGTGTCTAGTGAGGTACATGCCAAATGGGGCATTGTACTCAATGATTTGCCTAATGAGGGAAGAGTAGAGGGAGACAATGACCTCTTTCTTCCTGGATGCAAAACCCTTACTAATGAGATGTGCCACATAGGAGGACTTTCTGACCACAGTGGCAATGTGGTGGTTAAAAGAGAGGTTGCCATCAACCTGTGTTCCCAGATCTCTTAAAACTCCTCCTGTGTTCAGTGGATTACCATCAATGTGGTAATTCATGGGAACCGGGTTTTTCCCAAAGGAGATGACAACACATTTTTTGACATTGAGCTTAAGACCATGGTTCTTGACACCAGTCGCTGGTCTCAGTGAGGCCTTTCTGTAGGATGTCAACATCACTTGGGGAGTTAATAATAGCTCCCAACTTGCAATCATCTGCAAACTTTGTCAACCAGAGTCCCTTCATGTTGGCCTGGACTTCAGAGAAGTAGATACCAAACAGGAGAGGATTCAGGACCGAACCCTGTGGAACTCCACTTGTGACCGGTCGGCAGTCTGATTTGTAGTCAGCTACTTTCACACTGTGGGATTTATCTGTGAGCCAGTTTGCAACCCACCTAGTGATATAGGGGTTGATGCCTAGCTTATTGAGTTTTTCTATGATTCCTGAGTGGGGAATGGTATCAAAGGCCTTGGCCAGATCAAGGTAGGCTGTATGAACCACCTTGCCTTCATCCACAGCTCTGGTGACTGACTCAAAGAAGTCAACCAGGTTGAGCAGGCATGATGTACCCTTCACAAAAACAAACTGTGTGGGATCCAGAGTTTGGAGATTCCCTATATCCTTGTTTATTAGGTCCAGAACAATGCGTTCCATAGCTTTGCATATCAGACTCGTCGGGCTAATGGGGTGATAATTCCCAGGGTCTGTAGTCGCTCCTCCTTTGTGGAGAGGGATGACTGTAGCAGTGTGCCATTTGGTAGTGACAAAGCCTGAGGTGAGGCTGTGATTGAACAGGGCACACAGGTGAGGTGCCAGTTCACTCTGTAGTTCATGTAGATCACAGCCAGGGATATTGTCAGGTCCCATAGAAGCTGTAGTTTTGGCCTTGGACAGTGCTGTTTTAATGTGTACAGCAGTAATACTGGGTGCCTGGCAATCTACTGGTATTGTGATTGGTCCTTTGGTGGAGGAGAGAGGGGTAAAGTTGGCACTTGGAGCAGTGGGCATTAATACTACATACTGGAGCTGTTTCTTTGTAGAATGTTTAGTGCTGGTAGCACTTTTGTGTGCTATAATAATTGCTATAAGATGTCTTGTAAAGTGCTAGACTAATAAGCTAGTAAAAGTGCAGGAGAGGAGAGAACTAGCAGATCTAAGGGAAAAATTGAAGAGCAGAATTATTGGCACTGCTCAGAAGCTTACAAACAGTTCTGGATGCAGCAAATCTGTAGCTGGACTAGACTAGTTACAGGAAAGGTGGGAAACAAACACAAATACAGGCTTTTAAACCTTAAAGTTAAAAGAGATGGAAAAACCTGCCCAAACAGCCAATAAACTACGATTTATGGGCCAGAAATCACTCCTCTTGTGGTAGATAGGCTAGGGCAGTGCTAATAATGTATGAGCTGATGAAGCACTTAGAGTACTACAGGCATCCACCCTAGACCAGTTAGTGTCTAATATTTGTGGTCTCAGAAAGATGAAGTTGAAACAAAACTATCAACTGCATCGTAGGCACTTTACACTTTGCTGCATAGGCAATTACATATTTTAGCACTGCTTTTCTTCAGAGTAATCCTGACAACAGTATAACATTTATATATTTAGATTGGTATCCAGAGTAAGATATTTCTTTATGCTATGCTACATTCCAAATTGCATATTTACTTTAAAAAAAACTGTTACAGGGGTATGATTTGTGAATTAAACATTCTACTGGAGCTGGACTCTAGATGGTTTATGAAGCCATTACTTTGCCTTCAGCAGTTATAATGCTAAAGAGTCATTTTTTTTCTATATTATTTTATGTATCCTTTGTTGACAATGTTAGTCGCACTAGGCTAGTAGCCTCTTTTCAGGGGCAACCCAAGGTGGTATTTATACTATTAGTGAAATTTGGCCAGGGCACCAGGAAACTTCCCCTACTTGTTGTTGTTGTGTGTGACACCCATTTTGTAGGAGCACTTCCTCTTTCTATTCCAGGCAAAGAGGTGGCCCAGAGAAACAGGGAGGCAGATGGAGAGAGGAGGAGATAATGGAATGGTGAGAGAAATGGAGGAGAAAACAAATACTGAGAGCAGAGAATGTGTTGTGTGCGGGATTCTGAGGATATGTTTCAAAGAAATATGTTTAATAGAGCTGGGGCAGGAAATGATGGATGTATAATTACAACCCTCAAGTAAGGAGGGTTGCAGGATGATTTTCTTAAAGAAATGGTGATGCAGAGTGAACCGGAATATGAAGGAAATGTTTCCTGGGGGACATTATGAAGAAAATACAAAAGAAGGATGCAGAGACAATCCTGAAGAATAGATGTGAGATAGAAAAGAGACATTATGCAGAGAAAGTAAAAGAAAGCAAAGGGGGAGTAGCAAAAAAGAAGGCAGAAGAAAATGAAAAACAGAAGTATGTGGTAAAAATTCAAAGTAAAGACGACAAAGAAATGGACAGGTATGAAGTGCGGGTGGGTGTTAAAGCACATGAGGTAAGAGCATTTATTTGTATAAACAAAGAGACATTTTATGACATTATATTTGAGACCGTTTTCTTTTTTTCAATGGAAACGTTTTTTGGAGATTATGAAAAAATAAGACTGAAACCCATGGAATCTTTATGCGATAAAAGTATTTAATAGGCAACAAAAAAGAAATTTCATGTGCAATTTCAAACAAAGGTGGAAAGAGAGAGAGTGTGAAAAGACATTTGAACATTTTTGTAAAGAAACATTGGACACTGCAAAAGTTTATGAAAAAGGTGTTTATGGACTGGTGGATGAGATTGTAATATTGTGCTAAAAATAGAAAGAGAAAACATTATACATATACCAAGCACGATAAATGTGGAAGGGAATAAGGGTGTTGTAAAATAATGAGGATAGCCCAAAACATGTTTCTTTGTAGAAAAGAAGGACATTTGATAAGTAACTGGGACAAAAGAAAAAGTTATATTTGTGAGGAAATGGGATATGATGCAAAAATATGAATTGAAATGTTATAAATTTAACAACATTGGACATTTGTAAATGGATTGCAAAAATTAAAATAGGAGTAAGGAAAAAGAAAGAGAAGAAAATGAAGGAAGAGAAGACATTTTAGAAGCAGTAGAAATAGAAGGAAATTACATGAGGAAAAAATAGAGAGGACTTAGAAGGAGGTTTTGAAATAAGTGATGAAGAAGTCATAAACCAGGAGGTAGTAAAAAAAGATTCTACTGATAAAAGACAGAAAAAAGAAAATTTAAAGGGTAAGTACAAAAAAGAAAGGAAATGCATGAAAAAGAATATATACAGTAACGACAGTGGATTGGTATAATGGTTAAGGTGTTTGACTCACAAACACAAGGGGCAGCATTTCATTTTACATTTGATGAATTTGAAATTGATGGAACTGCTGTTGATGTAAGTTCCTAGTTGCCCTATAATCACACACACACACACACACACACACACACACACACACACACACACACACACACACACACACACACATGCACGCACACACATACACGTGCACATACACACACACACACACACACACACACACACACACACACACACACACACACACACACACACACACACACACACACACACACACCACACAGAAAGAGAGAGAAAGGGAGAGAGTACATCATTTGGGTATTTCTTCTAACATTTTTTTGTATGTCTATATACTATTTTCAGGTATTTACTGTACGCAAATCATGCACCTGCATGGCACGTAAACTTTTATTTTTATATTTAGTTCTGCTTGGGGGTACAGAGCAACTGGTTTTGTGGTAAGCCCTGACATACAGCTCAATTAGCATGCCTCAGTTTAGCCAGCAAAGGGCAAACACATAGGTGAACTGTGTTTCCAACTCTATTTACATTCAGTCCTTCATCTTTCATGGCTGGCACTAATGAGGTCATCAGTTACAGACAGTTAGTTGATGGAATTATGACCTAAAATTGTTTAGAGACATCTGTCCAGACACCACTGCCATATGTTTTACATAAATCAATTAACACCACTCATGTACTACAGACATTTATTTATTACAGGACCTCTACAAATTCCACACAGTGACTTTGAGGTGAAAAACTTCCTCAAAGCCCTGTCAAGCTATCGGACCATTAAAACTCCTTCACTGGCTTCTCTTTTAATAAAATTAATGCAAAATACTAAGGGTTAATACTACTTACAGTACATAAAGTAACACAGTCCATGATGGTCAAGGACATAATTAACTTAGGGGAGACCCAGTGACAACTATGACAAAAATAATTTACAGCAAATTATGACAACACATAGTAAACATCTGACCCATGTAGTCTATCCATTTCCTTTGTCAAAGGTAAGCTGTCAAACCTAGTTAACTCATACACTACATTTTTTTGTCAATGAATAACGTCCTCTTTCACATTACAATTTCTCAGTTTTTCTGAGACTACCATAATAAAAATAAATTGAAAAAGATTATGTTCAGTATCACTTTTGTTTTATTTTATTACAAGGCATGCACATATTTATTAAACTCCCAAGCACTCTTCTGCATTTTTACATAAAAATGCAAGAAATCTGCCTTATTTTAACAACCAGTCTGCATGTCTGATTGATTATCTACAGTTATGGCAGTTGTACTTCCTTTTAAAACCCCAGCATCCCAACTTTGGAAATATCATACAAAGTAAAGAAAAACACTTTTTTCCAGAAAGCTATATAGTTAATGAATGAAAGGCAACTTGATTTCAAGCACCTATGATTAAAACTACCACTTTCCTGCAGGAAAGGCTAGCTGCATTTAGATACTTATGTACTGGCACCTGTGTGCGAGACTGGAGAAGATGCTCAAAACTGCAGTTGTATTGAGGGGGCATATTATGAAAGTCATACTGCTAAGGCCATAGTGTGAAACTTTTTTTAGCTGATTGATGTATTGATCATACAGTGTATGCATTCAGGTTTTGGGAAAGCAAGGTGGTATGGAAATGTTGTAGTAACTGGATAATGTGTGTTGACTCCAGTTTGTAAATGTGTGTTATAAGGGTCATTTTCAAAGCACTCAAATGTTAGAGGCACGATGAACGTAAACAATGTAAATAATGAACTATTAATGTTCCTCCAGGGCTTCAACAAGCACATAATTGCACTCCTTTTCCAATAAAGCCGATTCCACAAGTGAGGAGACAACGCTCCTACAGCAGAGGGAGGCAGAAGAGGAAGAACTCGGGGGGGGGGAGCATGTAGGGCCTACCCTCAAAAAGATGTGGGAATGGGTAGGCAATCCCTAGTATTTAACCTTTCTAAGAGACAGTTAACCAAACATGAGATGGAAGTTCTTGATAAAGGTCTAACTTTTATTCCAACTATGAAAAGTGATGTTGTTGACACTATAGTGGATATTAAACTTTTTGCACGTAATGTACAGTTGAAGTTACAGTTTGGTAATAGTAATAGTTTTGAAACTACAGATATTTTTAAACCCCCTAGCACTTATGTACCTGTTTTACATCCATATATAGATACGTTTATGAGGTTGGTTGAAAATGACTTATATAATATGGATAGTTTGAGTAAGAAGAATAAGAAAAGTAATCTTACTTATCTACAAAGGAAAGCTCTCCATGGTCTGATTAACGATCATATGATTGTGATCAGACCAGCGGATAAAGGTGGCCCCATAGTCATTATGGACAGTAACGACTATAGGGACAACATGTTAAGTATGCTACGGGAAGATTATTACTATATGGAAATTACCATGGAAGAAGTAACTGTCAAGGTTTTTAAAATATACGATATGCTGGATGACCTTCGAAAAAGTAATAACATTTCTGATAGTCTGTTTAAGTTTTTGAAGGTTAATAATCCTTTAATACCTACGATACAAGGATTGCCTAAAGTCCATAAATGTTTAAGAGCACCTCCGTTACGCCCTGTTGTGGCTGGAAGAGGGTGGGTGACTGAACCCTTCTCCTTGTATTTGGAACATTTTTTGAGACCTGTGGTAGATATGAATTCCTCTATTTTAAAGGATAGTAAACAGTTTCTGATTGATTTGTATAGCTTTATGGAGACAGTAGGTACCGATGATGAATATATTATGGTCACACTTGATGTTAGGAATCTTTTCACCATGATTCCGAATGACCTAGGGGTTGAGAAAATACAGGCCTATTTATCTAAGTATACCTCTTTACAAATTGAAGTAATTGATTTGTTAATGTTATTTTTGGAGACTGTTTTGACCAACAATGTATTTATGTTTGATAGTAATGTTTTCATTCAGAATGATGGTGTCGCCATGGGTACAGCATGTGCGAACAGCTATGCGAACATTTTTATGGCAAGTTGGGAAGACGAGTTTTTGTTCCCCCTGGGTAGTTTTAAGGAAAATGTGAGATTTTATAAACGCTTTGTAGATGATTTGTTCTTTATCTGGGAAGGAGATGATTGTAGTCTATTGGAATTTGTTGATTCCATCAATACTTTGACTGACTACTTACAGTTTACCTCAACCTCTTCAAGGGAGAGTATATCTTTTTTGGATGTTCGTATTGAAAGATTGAGCAGTGGCCTTTTGAATACTGGTGTTCATAGGAAGGCATGTTACAGGAACACCTTACTACATAGGACTAGTATGCATCCTTATTATGTATTTGACAATGTTATGAAAGGTCAAGCAATTAGGGCATCGCGACTTAACCCACGGGATGAGGGTTATGAAAGGGAGCTCTGTGACCTTAGGAATAGGTTAATAGAGAGGAAATATGGTCATCATGAAGTTGATAGGGTACTTATAGCAACTAAGTCTCTTAGAACTACCAGGGGAACCCCTTATTTTTCAGGTTCCAACAATTTGACTTTCCATAATAACCCAACTATTACTACACTGGATAAACAAGTAAGCTGTCTTAAGGTACCCATGTTTTATACTTTAGATACACCATCTATTAAAAAGTTGGTACATCGACATTGGGGCACACTTCTCTTGGATGATGACATAAAAGGGGTAGGAGAGAGCCCTAAGTTTTTCTTCAAGAATAAAAGAAATATAAAACAACTGTTATGCGATAGGTCTCTTGTGTTGAATAAAGCTAGTAGTGGGATTGAAAGCTTATCTACAGGTACGACCCCATGTGGAAGATGTAAGCAATGTGTGTTTATTGATGAAAGGACTAGTTTTTTGCATCCTAGTTTACATCGTGACTTCCAACTTAGAGCATTTGCCAATTGTCAAACGGAGTCGGTTATATATCTTGCTAGGTGTGTATCATGCCAGGCGTTTTATATAGGTAAGACCACTAAGAAATTGCGTGAAAGAATTCGTGAACATGTTTATCATATACGTGTTGGACATGAAGTTAATGCCCTGGCTAAACATAACTTAACTGCAGAGTCACATCATACATTTAAGTTTGCAGTTTTACAGGTACTTAATGCCAACATGAGGGGAGGTGATTTTAATAACTTTATTGAGGAATGCGAGCTCAAGTGGATAGTAAGATGTAGGGCTGACAAGCTACCAGGCTTGAATGATAAAGTTCATTTAAAGCCGGTTCTTAGGAACAGAAGACTCAAAGTGTTGAAACCCTTATACATATATATGCATTTTAGTAGTTCTTTGTGCCATTGTTCTGTGTTTTATTCTATTTTTTATGTACTTTATAATATGTATTTATTTACTTCTGAGGAGATTATGATTTTTGGTAATATCTTTTCAGATATATGCAGTGCGTGTAGTTAAGGTCTTAACGCTTGTTCTATGAATTTGAATATTCTATGTTTACAGCGTTGAGGTGCTTTATATATTTTAATTGTTTTACTAAATGTTTATGCTTGTTAGATAAGCCACCAGGCTTAAATGATAAAGTGCATTTAAAGTCGGTTCATAGGAACATAAGGCTTAAAGTGTTGAAATTCTGATATGTATATATACATTTTTGTAGTTTTTTGTGCTATTATTCTGTGTTTTATGCACTTTATAATGTGTATATACTTTTTTTCTGAGGAGATTATGATTTTTGGTAACATCTTTTTGCATTTACGCAGTGCATACAGTTAAGATCTTAACGCTTGTCTTATGAATTTAAGTTTTCTATGTTTATAGTGTTGAGGTGTTTTTTTATATTCTAACTGCTTTATATTAAATATTGTATGTTTGTTAGATTAGTGATGATGTCATCATTGACGTAAACCAATTGTTGCTTTGGTAGCAGTATTTGAACGTCTATGCTGTTTGTGTTCTGTAAAGCTTGAAGAAGCCATGTTGGAGAAAGCGCTCGCTGCCTAATAAAATTATTTGTTTATTACGTTCGTGCACTACGCTTTTATTATTTTTATATGTGAAATGTAGTTTTAAGTATTACCTCCATTGAAGTTTGTTCAAGTCGTGGTTGGCCTGTGAATGAATTATACGCTTTGCGTACCTTTTGTTTTATTTATTTTAATGAATGAAAGGCAACTTGATTTCAAGCATCTATGATTAAAACTACCACTTTCCTGCAGGAAAGGCTAGCTGCATTTAGATACTTATGTACTGGCACCTGTGTGCGAGACTGGAGAAGATGCTCAAAACTGCAGTTGTATTGAGGGGGCATATTATGGAAGTCATACTGCTAAGGCCATAGTGTGAAACTTTTTATAGCTGATTGATGTATTGATCATACAGTGTATGCATTCAGGTTTTGGGAAAGCAAGGTGGTATGGAAATGTTGTAGTAACTGGATAATGTGTGTTGACTCCAGTTTGTAAATGTGTGTTATAAGGGTCATTTTCAAAGCACTGAAGAACAGCTTCATTAGTTGGCTGGGGTGATACACATGGTTAATTACACAGAATACATCATTAATGCTATTTATTAGCAACTTAGATGCTGTGTTGTTACAATCTGAACTTATTTATGGGTCTATATTAGAACATCGAAGTTTCAAAACTTCGAATGTTCTAATATCGACCTGTATTCAGCGAACGCTGAAAATATCGAAGCTACAGAAAATCTAATTTTTTTCCTAGGGAAAGAATTCGGTTGTCCGTTTCTGTTGCTTCGGTATTTTTAGCGCTGTGGTGGAAAGTTATGGGTCGGGTTAAGGTAAGTGTGCGATTGAGCACGGGTTAGGTTAGTTAGGGTTAGGGTGCGGGTTAGGTATGTGTGCGATTGTATGGATGTGAGGTTTAGGGTGGGTTAGGTGAGTTAGGGTTAGGGCGTGGGTCAGGTAAGTGTGCGATTGTGTGGACGTGAGGGTTAGGGCGGAGTAGGTGAGTTAGGGTTAAAGCACAGGTGAGGTGAGTGTGCGATAGTGACGGACCTTAGGGTTAGGGTTTGGGTTAAGGTAAGTGGATAGTTAGTGGTGTATGTATAGTTTAGTGTAGGGTTAGGTGTAAGATTTTAGGTGCATGTGTGTGGATTGCTGTTTGTTTGGTGTGCTTGTGTTGTGTGTTTGTGTTTTGGAACAGCAAATGTTTTCCCTAGGAAAAAATTTGCTGTTCTGTATGTTCGATGTTTTCAGTTTTTGCTGAATAGGGGTCGATATTGGAACATTCGAAGTTCTGAAACTTCGATGTTCTAATATAGAACCCTTACTTATTTGGCTGCTTGAAAGCTGTGCAACACAAAAACAGAATTCAGTACATAACAGCTTAGTATAAATAACAAGTAACTTTATGATAATTAAAGCACAAAACTACAGTAAAACTGAAACAAAGTTTACATCAGCATCAAAAGTTTTGTCCAGAGTTGAGATACATTTCTTTAATAAGCAATATTTCAGAGGACTCTTAAAGGGAATTCAGTCTTGCAGATATGCAGCCAGGAAGTCAGTGAGCTCCAGAGAGCTGGTTTAGGTAGGCAATCTTCAATGACCATATATTTCCAAATTAGTTTATGGAACCATTGGCAAACCAAAACTGATCAAGAAATAGGGAATCAAAATCTCATTTCATTACAGAGTACCATGGTTGCACAGGACTCACTAAGAGCTAAGACTTTAAAACTGAGACACAACTGACAGTATGAAACTCCTGGAGCAATATGTCAGCAACTTGACTGTGGAGTTTTTCACCCACTGCAGGCAGGCAAAGTCAGTATCAGAAACTACAAGGTATAGAACACTGCAGTAGTCCAGTTGGGAGGACACCGGGGCATGACTTACCCCAGGTTGGATTGCAATATCAAGTGGTTGAAAGGGAAGATTTAATAAACGTCATTGTCTGGTTCTTCAGTGGCAGCATGTTATCCAGGAAGATTACAAAGGCTATGCTCCAAAGAGCAAACTCTAACCTGTTTCTGAAACAAAGACAATACAAAGCGGGAATCTGCAAAAGACCGGCAACGGTATGCACTAGCATCGCCAGATTCAGATAAAGTCAAATCTGGATTTAAACAGTTCAGTATCAACTCCAGTCTGTCAATCAGTAGGTCAGACTGGACGCAAAGTACTAAGAAAATGAGAAGTTACTCTGGATGTCTTTAGCATAGCAATGGTATTCTACAAATCTCCTTAATATGACCTCATTTAAAGGAAATACACACACAGTGAACAACAAAAGATCTATAACTGAACCCTGTGCTCCCCCTCCCCTCCAAGTTAGTGGCCACCTTCAGGAAGAGCTTATACCTGAAACCACGTATGCATTATGTTCATACAAAGTAAAAAGTAAACCAGGTGAGAATTGTGTCAAAGTCCACAGTGGCTACATTGCTGAGTAAGAAAGGAAGACCAAGATAGAATAGAACTAATGGTGTCTCATCACCAGAATGCCATAAAATAACCATCAACAGGACCATCTAAATTCAAAAGCCAGATTGAAAATGAACAAGAAGAATATGAGATGATAATGGTAAATATTCATATAACACATTCTAGATAAACTTTTTCCAATAAAATGAAAGTTCAAAGCAGTGATGGTTTCCCAGAATTAATGAACTTAAAGGGGCTTCTTCAGCCATGGGGTAACCAGACCTCTTTTAATGCAGTTAGGAAAAAAACTATTACAAAGGAGAATGCATTACCTGACAAATCATTTGACCAGAGACGTTGTAGCATGCTGCAACAAGCATTGTAAGTCAGGGTGGGTCCAGTCCTCAATAGCTTGTGTGATGAAATCAAACTCACCGTCTTCTTATTGCAAACATAGACCACCCACCTGATGTGATGTGACACAACTGTCCTTAATGTCAGAGCCACACAAAAGGCCACCTAATTTTTTAAATGTTATCACAAAGAATTATGCAGGCTCTTCATAACAAGGGGAAGAAAAATCCTTTTGAGCGATTAAGGAAACTGATTGCTGATAACTTGAGAAAAAGTTGACTGAATGTTTAGATGTCAAAGACCTTTTACTGGATAAGAATACTGCAGTCGTAGGAGAGATTTCTTAATGGGCATCCAAACTATGTCTGTCCTCAGGCAGACCTGTTGTCTTTCAAAAGCATTCTAACCTTCTCCCAATTCTCTGTAATTCATGAAGGTCATGAGCAGACCACTCTGGACAGCTTGGACTTGCTGCACACATATGGGGACAATTTGACTGAATGTAATGAAGGCAAAATGACTGTCAAACAGCAACCAATGCATGAGGACTGTTTGTGATTCAGCCCAGTTGGAACTGGTTCACTATGGAAAATAGGCCTCTTAATGAGTATTCTTTATGTCCTAAACTGCAGCAGTTCTGTAAAAGATAATCTGACTGGAAGAAGTCCTGTGTAGACATAGATCAGACAATGGTCATCCCACAACTCTGGTTCTGCCTCAGAACAGTCACACAATTCACACAGCTTACTGTGAAACCAGGCATTAAAATCTCAACAAGGCATTTTTGCCAGTTTTGCACTGTGGTGCTTAGGATATCGGTGGCACAGTGGTACAATATGTAGTATTGTTGCCTCTCACAAAAAGGTTCTCCAGTTCAACTCTTGGCTGCGTTGCTTTCTGTGCAGAGCCTACATATCCTCCCTGCATTTTGTGTGAGTTTTCATCAGGTTCACCAGTTTCTTCCCAGCTCACAAAAAATGCAGCAGGTGGATTGGAATAAATACATTGCTCCTAGGCACAAATGGGGAGAGTGAGTGAGTGAGTGAGTGAGTGAGTGAGTGAGTGAGTGAGTGAGTGAGTGAGTGAGTGAGTGAGTGAGTGAGTGACTGAATGAGTGTGTGTGTGTGTGTGTGTGTGTGTGTGTGTGTGTGTGTGTGTGTGTGTGTGTGTGTGTGTGTGTGTGTGCGTGTGTGAGTGTGTGTGATAAAGAAAAAAGATTTAATAACTTCCACTCTGTACTTGCCTAGTAAACTCCATGGATAGTGGCAGCCACTCACATGGTTACTAAAGAAGTCAGATGCAACTCATAACTGGGACTATGTTTAGCCATTGAATGGCATGTTCATTGAATGGCCATTCATCAGCAACATAGAACTGAGTGTGCCTTTCCTTGAACAGGCATATCATTGTAAATAAAAACATCAAACTGTCATAGTTGGCCATCAGAAAGGAAACAGAATGAAGTATGCACCTCTGCGTAAGGTAGGCATAAGGAAACTTTCTCTTTTCCCACTGTAGTGCGATCTTGGAGTTGATATATATAATTAGCAGGTGTGTGGGAAGTGCAGCCCCCCACATTAGCAGGATTTGGTGAACACCATACCTTCCTAATGTGGGGGGGCTGTGCCCCCCACACTCCCACTAATTATATATACCAACTTCAAGATCGCATTACACTGGGGAAAGGGAAAGTTTCCTTATGCCTACCTTATGCATACGTGCACACTTCATTCAGCTTCCTTTCTGATGGCCAGCTATGACAGTTCAATGTTTTTATTTATGATGATATTTGTTTTAGTGGAAATGGACATTTGATGCTATGTTTGCGATGAATGTGCCATTGGATGTGTAAGCATAGACCCTCATAAGCATGAATAGATGGATTAGGATATCAATGAATTCTTTAAGGAAGATGATCACAGCACAACTGCATAACAGGGATACATTTTCTCCTGTTATAGTGTGTCATAGAAAGCTGAAACAGGAAAGTTGTTAGATTGCTGACTTTTCACTGTATTGAGACTCAATGTATCACCAATTGAGCAAGGATTATGGTTCACAGGAATCAGAGGAGAGAGAGAGAGAAGGTGAGCTTTACTGTTTTTTTCTCATCTTCTTGCTCCTCTGAGCTTGTATGACCTTGAAGGCAGTATATATAAGGGACAGGAGTGCAGAGTTTGCCATCTGAGGATGTAGGAGACAAGTCTGCTAGCAAAAATAATATGTATGTGTTTTTTGTAATTCTGGGACTTTCACTCTTTTAAGTTACAATCTCACAAATGTTTAGACATTTTAGTTGCATTAATCATGCATCGACTAGAATGGGTCACAACTGGTAGCCCTACCATCATTTTTGGGACATTCCATTCCATACTTAAAAGGATGGCTACATCTCTACAGATTATGCTCTGTCTGTGACTTTGAATGACTGACAAACTCACTAGAATGGCAACAGCCAAATGAGGACCAAAGTTCTTATTCAGAAGCATTTTGGTATTTTTAATTTGCTCTGGTCCTCCTATTACCATCAAGCTTAAACCCTGACTATTCTACTGAGATCACTATAGCTCCATTCATTCATTCATTCATTCATTCATTCATTCATTCATTCCTTGAAAGCAAAGGGTGAGTGACCAGGAAAGGTGCCTTTATCCGTAATGATAGGGGGTTTCTTTTAAGGCTCTATCGCCCTGCACATGATTGTCAGCATTAAAGTAGTCGACATGCAATGGACTTTTCTGATATACAGTCATTTCTCTGCACATATTGCTGGTAGAAAACAATATGTTTGCCACAGTTGGTGTAACAGACCTGTTTTCTTTCATTCCACATAATATAGGACTGAATTAGTTTGGTGAAGCCTATAACAGCTGTGGTTCTTACCACAAAAGGGATGCTGCATTTTGGTTGACTTCATGGAGACTGTACTTGAAAATAATTATATATTTTTATGGGGAGTAAGACATGGCAATGGGTGCTGTCTGTGCCTCTCTATATGCAAATGCACTTTTGTACTGGAAACAAAATGTGGTTTTCAGGTCTAAATATATTAAATATATCATTGCTTTCATGAGATTTTTGTATGATATATTTATCATCTGGAAAAGTGATACTACACAGTTCCATAAATTTGTGAAATATTTAAATTCTAGTACTGATTTCCTGAGATTTACAGCTAAATATTGCCATGATGAGATACATTTTTTTTAGATACAACATTGACTTAGGATACATCTAGTCAGAAATTTACCTCCAAACCATATAGGAAACCAATATATTCCAATAACTTCCTACATTTTTTAAGTAATCACCCCACCTTTCAAAAGAAAAGACTTGTTAAGGGACAGATATAATTCATGCTTTGAGACTTACTTCAGATGATAATCATTTCCTTAGGGAATTAGAAGAATTATATAAAATGTTCACTAATAGGGGGCTTCCCCCTAGAATGTTGGATGCTTTTAAGCAAGAAGTGGTAGAAAAAAGGAGAAACAACATATACAGCCCATTGTTAGGAAAAGAACCAATTTATAAACAGTATAAGAGTGCAGGGAAGTATAATGGCAGTGGTACTTGTAATTAGGAGACCACCATGCTACAGTGGTACTTGTAATTAGGAGATCACCATGCCACAATGGTACTTATAATTAGGAGACCACCACGCTACAGTGGTACTTGTAATTAGAAGATCACCATGCTACAGTGGTACCTGTAATTAGGAGACCACCACGCTACAGTAGTACTTCTAATTAGGAGACCACCACTCTACTTAAACACAATATGGAAAGTAGCCATATTAATAACATTATAGGAGACAATTGAAAATGTATAGGTTATGATGAGATGGTTAGTGCGATTTTGGGAAATTAAATACAATTTACATTTAAGAGGCCAAAAAAACTCAAGGAAAGGTTAGAAAAAGGTGACAATATCTTAGGAGACTGAAAAAATAATTGAGGAATGAGAAAATGTGGGGCTTGTCGGCAGTGTAGCTGCATACATGAAGGACCTAGCTTAATTAACAACATGGGACAGGGAGCTGAAATTGAATTACAACTCTGATTGTAACTCAATGGATGTTGTGTATATAGTATATTGTGACCCATGTCATTCATACTATGTAGGTAAAACAGAAAGCATGCTCAAAAAGAGGATTTATGAGCATCATTATGACACACAATGTTCAAATATGAACAATACACTATGTAAACATAAGATAGAGCGCATAGAAAACAAGAATTTTTATTGGCTTGTTCTGGAAAAGGTCTTATTAATCCAAGGGTGGTCCTTTTAACATTAGGCTTGAATATAGGGAGCTCCTTTGACAATTACACCTTAATGCCAGTATGAAACCTGGCATGAATGACATAGTGTCTCTAAGCAGCATCTTAAAGCTTTGTTCTGCTAAACTTTTGTGGCTAGATTCTTATTATTACATTTTTTACTTTTAACATTTTTACAGCAAAGGGATTGCATTAGATAAACATAATTTAATACACATTATCTTTATTTCTTTTTTTTTTTTTTTTGTTATAAATTGTTTCTATAAGATTATTTGGTTATGGACCGTTTAAATGGTAATTCATAAAGCATGATTTTTCAGCATTAATCCCTAATTTGGAAGTTAATTAATCACGTGACAATGATGTAATTTACAAGAGGCTGGTGTTGTGAAAGTATTTGTTCTGATGAAGTCCTTTTTTATTTTAAACTTAGGACAAAAGCGCTTAACAAATCTTTTAATAAACGTCTTGCTTTTATATCTTGGATTATGGGTATTTTTTGAAATGATAAGATATTGCTTAGCCGTGGGCATTTACCCTATTTTTTTTATCTTTTGTTTGTAGTTACCAGTTTAACTGGGTTGTTCTCCCTTGTACTGGTACTTATAATGATCACCTATAAATAGCAGTCTAGGCAAGACAGCTTGTGAGAAAAAAGAGGCGCTCTACTAAAATGTGTGGACCTGCAATTCAGAGTTCTTAAACATCCAAGAACAAAGATTGGCAATACAGTTGAAGAGCCATCTTATATATAACAACTCTGAGATGACCATATCTTGGAGAAAAGAACTATTCTGAGAAAGAGCAATGTTGAATATAGTATATGTAATTCCAGATTTCTGGTCATTCATTCTCCACACTTCAAGATTCATCATTGTGAGTCCCAAAATTTCAAATGCTTACTGGAAAAGGATGCTCCCAGAACTAGTTTTACATCAAATGGCAAGAATGAGCTCAGGCTGTCAGTAAAAAGTTATTAAAAGCAACCTGACATTTCATCTCTGATACCTTTCACAACTGTTGGCAGATTAAAATAAATGTAGCTAAATCCCAGCAAAACTGCCAAAGTGCTAAAGGAACAGATCTAGTCTGTAAATTAAATCAAGAAAACAAGCCCATGTATGATGCAGACACAAAGCTACAAAACTGAAAAAAGAATCATTGTGGCTTTACAAGTTAATTGAGCAGTCCTGATGATTAATCAGCTCTAGCTGTCAGTTCAAAATTGGGAAAAATGTGTTGCAAAAGTGGAAACATCTTTGATCAACCAGTAACTAGTCATACAGAATTGTTTGATTTGAATGTGGAGGACTCTGGAACAATACTCAGGACATCTGCATTAAGTCAAAATAGTGTAAATCCCTGGAAAATCTGATGCAGAATCATTAAGTAAATAGTTTCAGAGATTAATTGATGACCTCATCCAAATGGACTCTGTGCCAGTTGGACCAGGAAAAGAGAAAGGATCAATCTTTGCAACTGATGGCTTTCCAATTAATCAAGAGCCCAAACATTTAGTCTCACAGACCACATACATCTTGAAGAATTATGTGTATGAAAGTTGACAGTCCCATAAAAATATGAGTAATCCAGTGGAATCAACATGACAGCCACCTCTTGCTACAAGTTCTTGTTAGCCTTGTCAAGACCTTGTGCTATATAAAGACATGGTTTCAGCACACAGATTGGGGATATAGCCTGACAGGAATCATCCACTGTGGCAGGAAGAGACAAGTATGAGTTAAAAGTCCTAAAAGAATTAGCCCACTTCGGCAGAAGAAGCAGGGCTACAGTTTAAAGTCAAACTTGTCACAATAGCCATGCCTTTATGCTTGCTCTCATGGCAGTACTTACCTGAGGCAGTGGATACTCATTCAAAACTCGGCACCAGAGAAAGGAACGCAGGCACCAGCAAATCCATCCCATAATTAGATTTCTTTACACTGTAAAGTTTACAGTTATCATTCAGGTTTAGAACAACACAGAATCCTCCCATTTCCCAGTAAATGTTACAGTTGGTTTATATGAATGCCTCACATGGACAGACTGATAGACATTTTATCTTCAGTAGATAATATGTATGACAGTAACTACAGCTAACATTATGCAATATTTTCAAAACATCTTTAGTTTGTGCCTGATGTTCAGATGGTACATATAAAATAAGTGGTTAACAGCCTGATGTGGTTTCTAACACAAAAGATTTGATGTTGTATAGCTGGTGGTAAATCTGTGGACAGACTTAAGAGTTGGTTTCATGACTCAGCTATGTTTGAAATGTCAGAGATAACAGTAGGTTGGAAGACTGTTATAGGGATTTACCTTTCAGAGTGATGATGGCGTTACACAACTTTTAGATGAAATTTGATGAGTTTAGAAGAAAGGACCTGCAACTCTTTAGGACATGTTTTTCACATATCTATAGTGTTGAAGGCACAAGCAACCTTGCACCGGCTAAGAAATAACAATGCACAAGGTTGTAGTGTTGCCTCAGAAGGGGATGATATTGTACCTGACTGTGATCAGAGCAACAATGCTTATTTATTCATCAAATACAGAGACTAGAGCACAATGGGCCATTTACAGCCTTGACCTGGCTGCAGTTAACAAAATAAAATTCTAAATGAGTGGTAATTCAGCAGCTGAAAATCTCTTTTGTCCCACTTTCCTGAGTGAAGTTACAATGTTTTACACCTTTTGTATTGTGGAAGCAGAAAACAATCAGCCAAAGAGATTATGTAAAGATAATTGCCACATCTGCCAAAGAGAGTATGTAAAGATAATTGCCACATCAGCCAAATAGATTATGTAAAGATAATAGCCACATCAGCCAAAGAGATTATGTAAAGATAATTGCCACATCAGCCAAAGAGATTATGTAAAGATAATAGCCACATCAGCCAAAGAGATTATGTAAACATAATTGCCACATCAGCCAAAGAGATTATAGGTTCATAGGTTCATACTAGGCTATCTGCCCTAGGGCATTTATAAGCCTAGCCAGAGTGTGTTTGGCTTTAGCCACCCAATTTAAATGAGTTTTACTATGCCCTTTTTCAAGGTTAGTTTACTGTGCCTCTGTCTAGCAGTGACACAGAAGTGATCCCCGGGGTAAACCTACGATCTCCCATCCACTCATCAAGATTCCTCTTGAAGAGAGTCAGTGAGGGACTCTGCCTAACGTGGACTGGGATTCTATTCCAGAGTGAAGGGAGCCTCTGAGTTATGAATCTGTTCCTCCAGCATGTCCTATTTATTTCTGTGCTGAGGTTCAAGTCCCTCAAGCGCGTAGCTCGAAGGGATTTGGATTTTCTGAGGTGAAGTATGTCCATTAATTCTGGGTTGGACATGGCTTTATATGTCAGGCATAGATTGCCTCTAAGTAGGTGGCATGCAACTGAGTAGAGCTGGAGTTTCTTTAACTGAGCAGCATATGGTATCTGTTTGAGCCCCTTGATCCTCTTGGTGAGGTGTTTTCGGGGTCTTTCTAGTTGCTGCAGGTGTCGGGTAAGGTACATCCCGAATGGGGCATTGTATTCAATTATGGGCCTGATGAGGGATGAGTAAAGGGGCACAATGACCTCCCTTGATCTAGATGTGAATCCCTTCATGATAAGGTGGGCTATATAGAAGGTTTTTCTAACCACTTTGGCCACGTGGTTGTCAAAGGAGAGATTGCTATCAACTTGGGTCCCCAGATCCCTAATTACTTCTTCCATACTTAATGGATTTCCACCTATGTGGTAATTTGTGGGCACTTTGTTTTTGCCAAAGGGGATGACTATACACTTTTTGGCGTTTAGCTTGAGGCCATGGCTCTGGCACCAGTTATCTGACTCAATGAGACCTTTTTGGAGGATGCTTGTGTCAGATGGAGAGTCGATTATTGCACCCAGTTTGCAGTCATCTGCGAACTTGGTCAGCCATAGTCCTCCCGTGTTGGCCTGTACCTCCGAAAAATATATAACGAACAAGAGAGGTCCCAGGACTGAGCCTTGTGGGACGCCGCTTGTAACTGGTTTGGTGTCTGACATGGCTCCAGCAATTCTGACCATGTAGGTTCTGTCCTTGAGCCAGTTTGCAACCCATCATATGACATAAGGGTTTATATTTAAGCTGGAGAGCTTATTTATGATGCCCGAGTGGGGTATTGTATCGAAGGCTTTTGTGAGGTCCAGGTAGGCTGTGTGGACCACCTTCCCCTCGTCAATGGCCTTGGTGACTGTTTCAAAGAAATCGACCAGGTTCAAAAGGCAGGATCTGCCCTTAACAAAGCCGAATTGGGTAGGATCCAGTGTCTGTAGGTCCCCAATATCTTTATTTATGAGTTCCATGATGATCCTCTCCATAGCTTTGCAGACCAGGCTAGTCAGGCTTATGGGGCGGTAGTTTCCAGGGTCCGTTGAGGCACCACCTTTGTGAAGAGGGACCACTGCTGCTGTACGCCATTCTTTGGGTACATATCCTGTAGTAAGGCTGAGACTGAACAGTAGCTTTATGTTGGGGTTCAGTTCTTCTTGGAGTTCATGTAGGACGCAGCCCGGGACACCGTCTGGTTCCATTGATGCTGTTTTTTGCTTTGGAGAGGGCGGCTCTTACCTGAGCATCTGAGATGTCAGGGGGGCAGCACTCAGCTGGGATAGATATTTGCTCTTCTGGTGGGGGAGTTTGCACTGAACCTGTCAGCCAGGATGTTGGCAATGTCTGTGGGTTCAGTGTATTTTTTGTCATTTTGGACTAACTCTGAGCATACCTGGGAGTTACCACCCAGGTTCCTAACATAACTAAAGAAAGCCTTGTGATTATCTTTAGTGTCCTGTGCAATGTTTCTCTTGAAGCTGGCCTTAGATGATTTTATGAGGGACCGTAGTTTTTTGCTAATACTGATCAGAGATGCCTTCCCTTTTAGGGATTTTGCTCTATCATGTAGTAGCTTCCTCCTTCTGTTGTATAGTTTATTTATGGCTGGGGTCCACCAGACAGGACGCCTGCCTTTGGAGGATTGGGTCTTGGTTTTATTTGGGATTGCATGATCCATACATTCCTGGAGGTGTCCATAGAAGCTGTTATAAAGGATTCTGCAGTTTGGACCGTAGTTTCCACTGGCCCAGGGGGTTTGAAGGATTCCACCTCGGTTTTGAGGAGTGAGAAGTTTGCTTCAGAGAAGTTTTTCACTGTGGTTTTCTGGGCTGGGGGTGGGGTCGGGATGTGGACATCCAGTGAGATTAATTTATGGTCCGATCTTACCAGTGAGGGGTATACCTCTGGTATGGAGCATAGAGTTCCCATGTTGCTGATGATCAGGTCCAGTATATTTTCCCCTCTTGTGGGAGTGGTGACTAGTTGTTCCATAGCATTTGAGTTTATAAATTCTAGGAACCTTTGGGCTAGGGTATCGGGGCTTGAGTAATGCTCCCAGTCTATGTTTGGGTAGATGAAGTCAACCAATATAATGGTGTTTGGAGAGACCTTCATATTTTCCAGTGTTCTCAGGAAAGCCGAGTGGGGTTCTTGAGTTTGGGAGGGTGGTCTGTAGCAGGCTATAAACTGAAAGGCAGTTTTACCCACTGTTAGTTGCACATGGATGGTCTCTGATGCTTCGTGTAGTGCCACCAACCTGGAGGTGTGGGTATCTTTGATGAATATGGATACTCCCCCTCCTTTTCTGGTTCGGTCCAAGTTTTGGGGCCGAAAAGCATGGTATGAGGTATAACCTGGTAGTGCCGGGGTGCTCTCAGGAGCCTTGAACCTGGTTTCTGTCACTGCACAGACATCGATGCTTTCCATGCTGAGGAGAGCTTCGAGTGTGTGCATCTTGAGGTTTAGACCTCTGGCATTGAGTAGCATTACCCTTAGTTTCTTTTTCCTTGTGTTATCTATGGAGGTGGGTTTGTCTTTTGAGCCTTACCTAAAAGGCAAGAGCCTTTGCCAATATCCGAAAGCTCAGGGGTGACAGGTGCAAGCCGTCCCTAGTGAAGCAACGTGGCTTGTCGAGCATGTCATCCCAGACTTACAGGCACTGGATCCCCTTTGAATGACACCAAAACTTTAGCCAGTTGTTGAAATTGAATATCTTGTCTTTATATTGTGCCATCATTCTTGGTGAGGGTAAGATGCTACTCAAGTTCAGGGTCATACCGGCCTGGGCTACATGCTCAGAGAGCTCCTCTATGTCTCTTTTCATGTAGTCCAGGGAGGTACGTCTCAGGTCATTCACACCAGCATAGACAATGACTGAGTCATATTTGTACTTGCCTTGGAGTGACCTGAGTGCTTGTGTTATGTGGCGAATCCTAGCACCCGACAGGCAGCTCACCATGACCTTCTCCTTGTTCAGCCTGCTGAGCGGGACGTCAGTGTGTCTGACAATAGAATCATATAGGTGTGTTGTTTAGCCTTAAGGGCTATGACTGTTCGGCACACTGGCTTTGTGAACTATGTGATGCACGTGTTCTGTTTTGGGGTAGCAGTTGCTTGGATGTCTGCTTTGGAGGTCTCTGCTGCTTAGGCAGATTTTTATTTAGAGCCTCTGAGTATGTTTTTGTGTGTTTATGTGTTTGGTTTGCTGTTGTGGTAGGTCTATGTGGGACTGGAATTGTGGTGTGTGTGTGGTTACCTTCTCCTCCTGACTGATTACGCCATTACTGAGTTGAGAGAGCTCAGCCTCCAGTTTGGCTATATGGTTGCATCTCTCACATATGTTAGAACTTGTTGGGAGGAGGTGAGGGTTGTCTGTGTACATGAGACAGTTGTAACATTGCCTCAAGATTCCCAGATTCACCAGCTGGATTGGAGAGGAAACCGACAACTGACCTTTGGACATGCTAGAATAGTATAGGGAACTCCTTTATAATTGAATCAAAAGGGCCAATGGGGAACAGAGTACTCAAAGGGAGTATGTGAGGATGTAGTGCTTTTAATTTTTTAGTATTAACTTATAGAATTGCTTGTATGAGCAAGTGCCGGGCTTTAGATTAAGAATAGGGTGTTTATTTTGAGAGCTAGAGCAGTTTTAAGCAAAAAAGTGAAGAGTAGACTTTGTGGAGCCGAGAATGGTTTAAACCCGATTAAGAGGCGCTGCGCTATGCGCAAAATCGTGCAAAGCCGCGCTAAAGCGGGTTTTATACAGGGGGACTTGAAAGAACTAGAAATTGGCCCAAAATGACCTATAGACTACAAGATTCTTGTGCTGGGTTCACTCCTCCAGGGACAGATAGGCTGCTCTAAGCTCCCCACTCCCACTGGTGAACAAAGAAGCCTCATTTTATCCAAGAAAGGAAATGGGCAACACAGGAACTATCCAAAAGTCCAGAATACAGCAAAGCCTGTATTAGGGACTATTCTAGGTTAGGAAAGGCGGGAAACAAGGATAATTTTTTTGCTTTATTTTGCTTTTTAGTACACAAACAGCAGAAAATGCAGTAAATATATAACACAGGCTAGCACAAATGAGTGTGTAGCCTCAACAGGTAAATTCAACAAACAGGACAAACTTTTAAAGTGCAGGTAAAAAATAACTGTAAAACAGCTTTAAACAGGCAAAAGAGCAGATATTCTTGCTTTTCAGTGAGAACTGACAGTTGCACAGGTAATAGCAGAAAAAAATATACTTAATCAGGTAAACATTCGCACTTTTTGTCTCTCTTATATAAAGATAATAGCCACATCAGCAAAGAGATTATGTAAAGATAATAGCCACATCAGCCCAAGAGATTATGTAAAGATAATTGCCACATCAGCCAAAGAGATTATGTAAAGATAATTGCCACATCAGCCAAAGAGATTATGTAAAGATAATTGCCACATCAGCCAAAGAGATTATGTAAAGATAATAGCCACAGCAGCCAAAGAGATCATGTAAAGATAATAGCCACATCAGCCAAAGAGATCATGTAAAGATAATAGCCACATCAGCCAAAGAGATTATGTAAAGATAATAGCCACATCAGCCAAAGAGATTATGTAAAGATAATAACCACATCAGCCAAAGAGATTATGTAAAGATAATAGCCACAGCAGCCAAAGAGATTATGTAAAGATAATTGCCACATCAGCCAAAGAGATTATGTAAAGATAATAGCCACATCAGCCAAAGAGATTATGTAAAGATAATAGCCACAGCAGCCAAAGAGATTATGTAAAGATAATTGCCACATCAGCCAAAGAGATTATGTAAAGATAATAGCCACATCAGCCAAAGAGATTATGTAAAGATAATAGCCACATCAGCCAAAGAGATTATGTAAAGATAATTGCCACATCAGCCAAAGAGATTATGTAAAGATAATAGCCACATCAGCCAAAGAGATTATGTAAAGATAATTGCCACATCAGCCAAAGGCTGCTCTAAGATCCCCACTCCCACTGGTGAATAAAGAAGCCTCCTTTTATCCAAGAAAGGAAATGGGCAACACAGGAACTATCCAAAAGTCCAGAATACAGCAAAGCCTGTATTAGGGACTATTCTAGGTCAGGAAAGGCAGGAAACCAGGATAATTTGTTTGTTTTTTTTTTTTGCTTTTTAGTACACAAACAGCAGAAAATGCAGTAAATATATAACACATGCTAGCGCAAATGAGTGTGTAGCCTCAACAGGTAAATTCAACAAACAGGACAAACTTTTAAAGTGCAGGTAAAAAAAATAACTGTAAAACAGCTTTAAACAGGCAAAAGAGCAGATATTCTCGCTTTTCAGCGAGAACAGACAGTCGCACAGGTAATAGCAGAAAAAAATATACTTAATCAGGTAAACACATCAGCCAAAGAGATTATGTAAAGATAATCGCTGTATCAGCTAAACTAACTAAGTAAAGAAATAATGAATGAAATTGAATATGTATGTAAAGTGAGGAGTGAATTTTGAGTTTGGTACAGAAGTGATGTGATAGTGAAAAACAGAGATTTATTTTCACTTTGTAACTGGTCATTAGGACAACTGAGGGAGATGTTAAATCCCGAGTCTGAGCCGAGACGAGAGATTCTGATTATGTCAAGAAGCATGAAGTGTACTACTTCAAGTACGAGGCCGTAAGTGCCACTCTACAATCACCCAAGTGACACTTCTAGGAGTATAACATTGCCTGTTGACATATACATGTTAAATACAAGCTACTGAAACATTTCATCTTAAAGAACGCAGGCTAGCTTACAAACCTGCACTGATATGAGATCGTTGTGTAGTGCGGTCAAAGAGATATTAGCTGTCTTTATAATAATTGCTTAGCCTTAAGTGGAAGCTCATAAATGTAAACTGATGCTGACCGCATATGTGTAGCTTGAGAGGTTATTATCAAGTTCCCATTCTCTTTTCATCTTTTCAATATTCCTTAAAGTTATTAATATGGTGTATTAAAAATGTCAGAAAGTAAGATATGAGTTAGATACAAAACATTACAAAGCTAACATTTACTGAGTTTATTATGAGTTATGAAAAAAGGTTATAAGACTTAGCATCTAATGGATGCTACCAATGGATAGATGAACTTGTGCTGCATGGTTTGCATTTCTTCTATGTTAATTGCACTTATGCTTCTAGAGGAATAAACATATGTTCGAACTCTGAGAACATACCTCTCAACTGTCCAGAATTTCACAGAATGTCCAGATTTATGCCTCATATTTCTGGTTTATTTCTCATAAATGGTGCAGTGGTGCAGTAGTTAATGCTGTTGCTTCATAGCAAGAGGTTCTCCGGTTCGATTCTTGGCTGGGGTGCCTTCTGTGTGGAGTTTGTATGTTCTCCCTGCATTCACGTGGGTTTCCTCCAGGTACTCCAGTTTCCTCCCACATTCTAAAGACATACATCTAGAGTGTTTCTCTCCTGGCCTCCGCTGAAAATAGGCTCTGTCCTAGTTGGACTTTCCCAGTCAATAAATGTTAAATAAATAAACAAATTTTCTGGCAAATCACTGGCATATCATTGAATACTTAAGTCACAAAATAATGGCAAACAGTTGAGTTTTAGGCTTCATATCCTGTAGAAAATGCATACTAATGCAAAACCTATTTTTGTATTAACTTTCTAAGTTTGTAAGTGCAATATTTAAAAAGTGTCCCTATTTTTGGGTCTTTGTCCCCCCATTATTTGTGTTTTTGTCCAGATTTCTTGCTCTAAGAGCTTGAGGGGTATGTCTGAGAATATAACTATTTTGTCAAATGGCTCTGCATGGAGCTATTGGAAGTTAGAATGCAACATTTCACAGCTCAACACGAGGAGAGCAGTTCACTTTAACGGCTGACACTAAAAGGAGCCATACTAGTAAGTCACATATAGCCATTTATTTGTTTACTTATTTTTTTTAAATCTGGTTAGTCCTATTAAACTTACAGCCTATTTTCAGTAGAGACACAAAGTGGTATTTATTTATTTTTATACAGACTGGGGGAACCTGATCAGAAAAACAGAGAAAATCCCCTTCAATTCTTTTTCTTTCTTTTTTCGCTGTAAATACATTATTGTCATTACAGCTGATTTTTATCAAGTTCCCATTCTCTTTTCATCTTTTCAATATTCCTTAAAGTTATTATTATGGTGTATTAAAATTTTCAAAAAGTGAGATATGGAAGGCAGATAAATGAATGCATATGTTTTTTGGCAGGTTTGGAGGGTCTGCCCTGTGTATGTGTGTATGTGTGCATGTTTTGTGTACTAAAGAGTGAATAAATATGAACAAGGCTGAGAAAATTTAGACATGGTTTATTAAGAAGTGAACAAGCTGAGTTCTATTCATATTTTTATTCTTTTTCATATTTTTAGTTTTTTTTCTGTTAAGTTGTTTTCATTTCTTGATGTATTTGAAGAAAAGCAAATATTCTGCATTTTCTATGAGATGTTTGTTGGAATATTAATAAAGTCACTCCTCTTTTTCTCAGATACAATAGGCTGTTAACCATCTACCTAAGCTATTACCAGCTGTGGTGGATGGGTTATCAGTTCCATGTATCATTTAAAGAACAGTACCTTGGGGGTTCATTATTTCTAAATGCTGCACTACACCGCCAACACTGGAACATGAGTTCAAGTACATATTGCCAGGACAAAGCCTCTAGCCTTCTGATTTTCCCAGCATCAAAGGCAATTATATAATCTGTAGCGCCGTTGTCACTAAAAATTAACTATAACATGCTTCTTGGCTAAACTATTTCATGTTATATGTCCTGTAAGAGTATTTCAATGCCATGACTGCTACTATTGGAAGGATAAAAATGTCATTGTGTAATCTTTACATTGTTCTGAGGATACAGGAGAAAAATGAAAAGACAGGGGGAACTGAATCAACTGGAAGAAATTTTGTATTTTTGCTAGAAAAAGAGAAAAGTCTGACACAAGTGAGAAGTGATTTCAAGAAAAATAAAGTAAATGCTGTTTTGTTTGCCCAAACTGTAAGACCAACAGCAGAAGCAATAACATTGAATAGATCTGATGCAGCAGGCACATTTTTGGAACAATCACTTTAAGTTTCATTCCAAATGTTTGCATAGTGCAAACCGTTCTAAGAGGTGAGGGTCTATATAGACAAATGCTACTAAGTAGCAAATGACCTTGAAAAGTAAGACCAAATGATGAAGGGCATTGAAAGTTGTAGTTGTCATGTATATGTAAAGTTAATAGTTGTTTTGTTTTCCATTAGCAAATGTTCTCAGTGGGAGACAAGCCATCTACAATTGTAGGCACATCACCATGAGAAATATGAACACTGTTCTGACTAAAATCTACAAAGACTCTTTAATGCATCTGCAAATTTCCCATCTGTTTTTTTTTCTCATTACAGACTGTTTAATTTGGAGATGAGCTTAATAGAGGTGCAAGCAATTAATTATGAGAACTAAAAACTCTTTTTGCTTTGAGAAAAGTACAAGGAACAGTCAGATTAACATTTACAAGTACATTAGCAAGTAGTTCAGTGAAAAAAATAAGTTTGGAACTGCAGGAAGTGAATAAGTTATATAATTAGTTGGCTTCCCAGCAGCCTTGATATTTTAGTTCATTTAATATAGTAGTGCACAATTTAGTTTATATATTTAAAAGTATTCAGTGCATGTTTCCAAGGGTAAAAAAGTTAATGTTTACTGAGAGCATGAGCACATTTTTTCACATCTAGGAGGGGAATAGAGATTATAAAACAACAGATATCAATCAGTGTAAGCAAAAACAGAAACTCTAACATAAACTTTAGCATGAGTAATCTTAATTATAGAATGGATTACTTCGGTGGTGGTGCTGCGGTAGCGTTGTCACCTCACAGTTAGATGTTGCCCGTTCGATTCTCAGTTAGAGCGTCTTCTGTGTGTCGACAAGCATGAATGGGCATTCCTTCGTTTAAGGTTGTGCATTAGGCCCGGCAAGCCAGCACGTAAAAATCAACTGCCAATCATTAGCGGACCAGAGTTCCGCTGTGGCGACCCCTAACCAGGAAAAGCCGAAATACAGTTTAATCTTAATTATAGAACGCCTGGGGTGTAATCATTGATTTGGGGCAACTGATCTTACGTGGAGAGGTAAACTTTGTTTTTTAAAAATGTACTTAGTTTTTTGTTTTTGTCAGTTAAAAGAGGATGGGGATTTTGAAAACCTACTTAGTATTCTTTTGTTGTTTGAGTGTTTTCATTAAAGCAGAAAGTCTTGAAAAATGGTTCATATCCAGATGACAATAAACCTCTGCAAAAGAGTTCAGCATGACAAACATTATGTGTAAGTCAAAAGTTGAAAATACACATTCAAAAGAACTGTCATGTATATCAGACAAGAGTAATAATTTTCTATCACAACGGCCACTGTGTCCATATTATCATGGTAAATAAATGGCCTTACAGGTACAGGCAAAAAGCAAATGTAAGGTGCAAACAGTAATGCTGGAAAAAATATATTTTCATAGTAATTTTGCATATGGATTTGACAAAGAAAAGATTTCAGGTTGGGCATTCAGTAAAATATCAGGGACAAAGGAAATGGGGACTAATAATACTGATCACTAGAGCAGCTACAACAGTGAGAGAAGGAGGAAAGGAAAATAATAGTAGGTTTGTGGTCATAAGGGGTTAGTGGCAGGGGAGGACAATTATGCTAGCATGCATCACTTAGCTTAAGAGAATTTTGGGAGCTGCTTTCAACAGGGGATATTATTTATGAGTGGGAACTGCAACTTGATTTGCAATTGTGACAATATATCAGGAGGGGCCAAGAAGAGAACATGTAACAAAAGTGGGTAGATTTTTGATGAAATACGTGATAATATCTGGTAGAAGTGAATTCAGTGATACAAATTCAGAGATAATTTACATATTATTCTACAAGGTACCATAACTGGGCTACACTGGACAGAAATTCTATTTCACATGAGCAAGTGTATTTAATTGAAAACTTTGCCACAATCCAAAAGCTATTTCAGATCATGTACTGATAAAAAAAAATAAGATAAAGATGCAGAGTAATGAAGTATAAATGAGACACTGGCTCTTTACTGCTTACTTGTTACAAAGAGATGAATTTATGGAATAAAAAGTAGCAATGATTCAACAGTTAGTAGGGAAAATAGAAATTTCTTCCAAACAGATGGCTAGTAAGTGGGAACATTGAAAATTAGTCTAAAAACAGGGTAGAAATAGGAGAGGAAAATATCGGAATTATTTAAAAGAGTTGGCGATGGTAAAAGTACTGCAAAATAAAGAGAATGTCACAGAAAAAGAAGAGGAGCAACTGCAGGGTGCTAAAAGGAAAATAAGGGAGCATTTGGATAATATGTATGAGTTTAGAAAAGTGTATGTTAAGCAACTATTTTTGGTAACAACTGCAGAGCACAAAATCATTTAGCACAACAACTTAGGTACAGAAAATAAAAATGTCTGTCACCAAACTTAGGGAGAATATGGCAACAAAATCAAACTTAGGGAGAATATGGCAACAAAATAACTAGAGCTTTTACAGAAGTGTTAAAAATACTTCAGAAATGTTATGACAATTTATATATTCCAGAGGAATATGGAAATCAAGAAAAGGTAGAAACTGAAATATTTATGGAACACTTAGGTATACCTAGGTTATTGGAAAATGAGGCTCAGCAATTAAATAGCTAAGATATGAAGAGATGATATAAAAATGGTGATGTACAATAGGGAAGTCTCCAGAACAGACATCATTTCTAAATTTGGAATTGGGGGGGGGCAGTGATAAAGATATCTAAGGCTTTTAAAACAATACTTTAAAAGGAGGGGAAATGCCATCATCTTGGATAAAAGCTGCAGTGGTTGTATTACCCTAAGAGGGTAAAGATCCTTCAGCAAGATCTTCATATAGGCCCATTGATGATGATGATGATGATTAATTATGAGTTGAAGGACTGTATTTGGGAAGGGAAGAGGGCAAATGTTAAGTGATCTACGTTAATTCCCAAAAACATCAACGCCCAGCACTACTGAAAAATAATTTGTTTATTCAAGCCAAAGTTCAACCACTGTAAAGCATCAGATGAAAAGTAAACAAAGTTCAGTGTTCTTGAGACACCTTCATCAGCACAATCTGGTTAACAACACCTCAACTACCATTTAAAAATATTGAAAATGGCACCCAGAACTGACGTCATAATTATATACAACTTGTTTAAGGGCAAAATGCCCTTATTCATATACATATATACATAGATCTGTGTTTCCATCCAAACATGTTTAAGTTTTTAACCATTTTACATAAGTTAACCATTTTACATAAGTTAATTGAATCCTGGAGTAAATAAAGCTTTCTTACTTTAAAATCCATTTTTTGTTCTTTTTCTGATAACAATTTCTGTTTAAATGTTTTTCTATCACTGAACTGCATACATTCAATGCCTATAAATAAGAACCTAGCAACTTTATGTTTTAGGGTATGCTAAAACAGTGTATTTCTTCCCTTTTAATACATTACATCAGTCTGATGTTCAGATATTCTCATTTTTAAATTTCTGGAAGTTTTTCCTCCACATAAAATGCTGAACATGAACATAATGCCACATTAATCATTTACTTAGTATTACATGTTATCAAATTTCTTGATAACAATCTAATATATTAACCTGAATTTTTCAAAGTAATCTCTTTAGTTTTAACTATTGCCTTATAGCAAGCACAATTTCCACAAGGACTCATCTGTGTTGGTATTCTACTATCAATGTTTTTCAGCTTAAACTTTGTTGTTTGTTCTCTTTCATGATGATTAAAACATTGTCCTACTGATTTTGTTTTACTGTAAACAAACTTCTATTTTGTATGCTAGAACTCAGCCAGCTTTTTGTCTGCCATAAAAATATACCAACCCCTATTCATAGTTTAACAAAACTGGTATTCAAAAAGGCAATCTCATATGCAATGAAAAATAATCTGGCATACCTGATAATTCAGAAGTTCTGCCCTATTTTTGGAATCTGCTAGTTCTTTAGCTTTCTGGACATCACCATTCATATTGCCCCTGTATAGAAATCTCCTGGGCATGTCCAAAGCCCATGCTTTATATTCCTCATCTATTGAGCAAATACTTTTAGTCCTAAAAATTGTGATTTTGTAATATTATGAAAATTATTTTTGGATGACAAATGGTTGAATGCAGAATGTCTTTCTATGGAATGGTTTTCTATAAAAAAAGTGTTTTTATATTACTACCATTTTGCTTAATTAACAAAATATCTAAGAGAGCTATTGTTGTTTGTCTGTACATCTGCTGCAAACTCTATCACACTATTTTCAATATTTTTAAATGGCAGCCTAGCTGTTGTTAACCAGATTGCACTGAGTAAGCTGTCTGAAGAACACTGAAACCAGATTATTTTTCATTCGGTGCTTTATCATGGTTGAACTTTGGTTTGATTTAATGAGTTCTTTTTGAGCATTGGAACTTCCACATTCACTGGTTTGCTCATGCATGCATGCAGTTATGTGGTTTGAGTTTACATTGTTTCCTTGGACTTTATAAACTGATTGTCCCCATAGAGCAAACTGGCTCAGGATTATCTGATTTCAAGGGATACCTTAGAGCTATGCTGTAAATATTAATATACAAAACACAAGCAGAAGGTTATAAATTGAAAGGGAAAGGGATGATGATAAAACAGGATGGGAGGGATTCTGAGAAATAAAGACAGAAGTACAATGCCAATAGCCATGCAGAATGTTATAAAGTTGCAGAAAGGATGCTAAGAAATAAGCAAACACATGAATGTAGAAATGAGATTTTCTCAATAGGGATACTGCAACTAGGGGTATAGAAAGTAGGGAAGAGGGGGCTGGAATTTACTAGAGAAAACTAGCAAAGGGGCCAAGGTATTGGAAGAAAATAACTATAGAATGAAGGTAATAGAGTGGGATGACTTCAAATGGAAGACTGAACTCAGGTTAGAAGCTGCCTTCCATATCAGGGATTGATATCAGAGTACAGGGAAAGAAGAAGAGTTGAGAGAGTCCTGAGTTAAAAACAAATTCTGGTAGAATTTCTAGCTGAATCCAGAAGAGAAGCTACTGGTAATAAAAGGGCATATAAAATGTTGCATGATAACTATAAAATCTATCAGAAGAGGTTAGAAAATACTATAAAGAGAGACTGGAAAGGCAATTTATAAAGGAACAATGGGAGAACATGTGTATGGATTCTAGGTATGTTAAAAAGTATAGAAAGTTTAGGATTTTTGCTTGGAAATGTTTGCATATGTACTTTTATACCTTAAACAGACTTCAGAGAATTTTTCCTCGATTAGGCAGCAAATGCTGGAGGTGTGATAGGAAAGCAAAAGGTAATTGGGAAAATGTTTTTTGGAATATAAGGAGATGGCATATTTAAAAACTTCCTTACAGAAAACTTGGCTGGGGAGCAAATAGTTGTAACTAAGGAAATGATTACATTGTGCTGGGACATACAACATACAATTGAATACATATAGTAATATATTTTAATACTATTGCCTGCTAAAATAGCAATTACTAGAAAATGGAAGTTAAAAGCTTAACCATCTGTAATTGGCATACTAAATATTGTAAAGCAGATAAACAGCAGGTGGGATCTTTAGAAAAGGGAATCAGAAAATTACACAGAAATAAATGGAAATTGAGGGAACAATAAATGGAGAGTAATATTCAGGAGGAGAAGTGACATTTAAGGGAATGCAGAAATTGAGCAATTTATGTAATGTTGGAGTGAAAAAATGAATGTATACTGGATGACAATAGTGAGAAAAGGTCACTATGGTCATTTTCTTTTTTATTATTGTATATGTATCTATGCCATTTTATTTAATAAAAATTACATTTTGCCACAGACAAAATAAGTTAATCAGCATTTACATATATTTGCTATTAGTTTTGAATAACCAATAGAATAATGGTACGATTGTACAAGCCAGCAGGAGGATGAACTCAACAGTAAAAAAAAGAAAAACAAATTCAAACCAGTTGTAGTTATGAACCTGAGAAAGTAATAAAGCATAATCATACAAATAATACTTTTCTTTCTATACATAAAGTAACAGTTCCAGGATACCTTTCTCTAGTTTATTTTTACCTATTCTAAACAGTTTTAGTGAATTAATTCACTTTTATATGTGTTTTGAACTGAAAGATGTTCTATGACTTATCTTTTGAAAGATGTCAAATGAGACTTTTTTAAATAAAAGATGGGTTACCAGATTATCACTAACCATCAGAGATGCAAAGTAGACTGCTTAATATTAAAGTATTACTCACGACAGACAACTAACACAAAATGTGGGCATGTCAGCTCTGAACGTAACACAAAAACGAGATGCAATGAATGACATGAACCTAAATGGAAAGTAATTCTGTTACTGCTGCTCCACCAGGGCTGGCAGTTAGCCCAATGAAAATGTGGGAACTGTTTCTGGTGTCAGGTCTCTTTTGCAAACACACACACACCTTGAGAAGGAACAAATTAAAGAAATCAATCCCCAATTCAGTTATATTTCTCCATGTGAAAGTTATCTGAGACACAGGGTGGAGTGGGAAGTTGAGCAAAACGTAGACAGCAATCTTCAAAATATATATATATTTGCCTTGCTCAATAGATATAAAAAGTTAAACTGGAAAATAAAACAGCCTTGAAAGGGCTGCTTCTCCTTAGGTTGCTTAAAAAGATAATTGTTCAGACTGTGAGCAGTGCAGTGGTGCAGTGCTGAAATGGTCAACACTGCTGTCTTATGGTACATGGTACACCAGTTCATTTCTCACCTAACAGACTTCAGTATAGCATCTAATAAATACTTCCTGAGTCTTCACATTTTTTTTCTGGATGGACCAGCTTCCTCTCACATCTCAAAGACATGCCATAGCCAAACTAATTTTGATAATTGTACATGTCAGGTGGACATATGTATGCATCCCGCAGTAGACTGACTCCTGGCCAGAATTAGTTTCTCTACCTTGCACTTAAAAAGTGTCAGACTAGGACCTGACTCCCTGTGACCCTGAACTGGATAAATCAGGCAATGTAAGAATGAATGAATGAATGAACAAATGTGGATACTGCAATATATCTCCACAAACAAATGTGAAAACAGAATTTCAAAACTTAGATACATTTAAATAATTTAAAACCTGGTGATTCAAACTTGACCTTGCTATTTAAAACCACATTATTTTGCTAATTTCAAAATCAAAAATGAAAAACTAAAATAAAAATATATCCAAAAACAATGTAATAAATATATGTAACAAAAGTTAACCCAAGTAAACTGAATTGAAAATACTAAACTTAAAAAAATAACAGGACTATTTTTAATAAGCATGTCTTCACAAAATACAAACAACAAGCACTAGAAATCTACCATCTTACTTAAAAAGGTTGGCCAACATACAACAGCAATAACTAATGATCAGACTTTGGATAATATAATATTTACTCACTTGGATAATTAATCTGAGCTTCACCCCAGTGGTGTAACTGTAGCACTCATGCATAATTACCACACAGCCTACATTCCCACCATTAATTACACAGAGCAGCCTTATTTTTATGAATCATATTAAAGGATTGTAAAAGCATGTTAACCAAAATTAGAAAATGGCATCATGAGACATGGACACACAAAAGTTTTCTCTTTAAATGGAACGATATTTTCTTTATAAGTTAATGGAAGCCAGGTTACTGCTTTAGAAAGTTTATATCAATCATCAATGATGGTGTAGGTGATGCTTGATAAAGCTGAATTCCAATGCTGATTTGTCATTCCTCATATACTTAACTAAACTTTAAGCTCAGGTAATAATTACTTCATTCAAAGGTACTGGCAGTAATTAGTAAAATCAAGGTCATATACTGTATATTTCCTGGATAAGCGAAGGCATAATGTATATTATACATTATAATTCTGAATCTCTTTCTGCTGTCACTCTGGTTATGCTGCCTTACCAATGCATATCACTTCACAACTATTTCTGTGGTACTTACCTTGATAAAGTGCTGTCAAGAAATGAAGTGATGACATGACGCTTTCCATCTTTGTTAAAGACTAAGGCCTTTCCACTTGCTAAAACCCCACAGTCAAAGCTAACTTCTGCCCCTCTAATAGAGTGAAAATTGTGGTAGGACGACAGACGAGAGCTGCTGAAGCTTTCTGAAATAAACATTGGAAATGTCTGTGATGCCATCTCACATGCAGGTCCTGAGAAGCCTGGGTCACACCTGAAAAATAAAGCAGCAAAAAATGAGTTTGGCTTGTAAGCTACAATTCGCAATTCAAAACTATAGATACTTGAATAAATGGGAAAATTACTGCTAAATTACTCAGTATGGCACAAGACACACCATTTGTTGCTCATAAATACAAAGCTGTTGCATCATATCCTTACACAAAGGCATTGACCCTACTGTATAATATGTATTTTTGGTTTCAGCATCAGTTTATAACTAAATCAGATGCAACAAGTAAGCAAGTAGTTAAACTGCAAATTATCCAATATGATGATAATATCCTGTACCGCATATCCAAAGGCAATCATAAATAGCAATGATTCCATTATACACATTTGCATTTACCTCCTATGAGTTAAGACACTCAGTAGGAAATATCAGTGTATTGTATTGAGTATATATATATATAATTTTAGAACTACTTCCTGTAATAAAAGTATCAGTTCTGTCCAAGTTTCAATAAAACAGAAAAAGGCAAACCAATGAAAACTAGCTAGGAAGAATAACTCGACTTGAGCACATAGACATTGCTACATTTTCATTTTCATTTTTTTGTATTCATTTTAACGCTTTGAAGTAGTTGCTTGAACCAATCTGCACTGTAAGCATGTGAGGTAATGCCTCTAATTTTTGTATCTGTTACTGAGACAAACATCCTTTAGTTCCACCTCTGAAGTGTTTTTTTCCGGGTCTATATTATAACATCGAATGTTATAATATCGAACCCTAAACACCGAAATCTAAAAACATCGAACAGTCAGAATAGCAAATTTTTTCCCAGGGAAAAAAATTGCTATTCCAAGAAACATACACACAACACAAACACACACAAAAAATAGCAATCCACACACATACACTTAAAATCCTACACCTAAACCTAAACTAAACTTTACATACACTACTAGCTATCCACTTACCTTAACCTAACCCTAACCCTAAGGCCCGTCACTATCGCACACTCACCTCACCTGTGCCCTAACCCTAACTCACCTAACCCGCCCCCTAACCCTAACCTACACACAATCGCACACTTACCTGAACCTGACCTGTAAAGTTCCAAAATATCGAACGCTGAAAACAGCTAAGCCACAGCAATGGCCCACCGAATTCTTTCCCTGGGAAAGAATTCAGTGTCCTGCACCTTCTCTGTTTTCAGCTTTCGACATTACGGGTTTGATATTATAACATTCGATCTTTGTAAAATTCGATGTTATAATATAGACCCTTTTTTTCAGGAGAAACCTTTATCTCAGATGACAATAGTGGGTAATGACAGAATTCACAACAATGTACAGAATGTGTTCATACAGAACAAATGCGTTTATTTTACATTGTTCACTCATGAAGGTATTGACATTCAAAAGGATGAGTGAGCTACATAAATTGTGAGAGATGCAATTATATCAAGCACCAAGTGTCATTGCTCTCTCCCCCACAAACCAGTATATCTGGCACTGAGAAGCTTGGCAACATGAACATCACACCTCAAACACCAGCCACACCTACACAACACCGCCCCCACATATGTGGAGGTCCTCAACAAATGCATACCCAAACAAAAGAGACCTCCAAGACATAAGTGCATACAAACTCCACTGCCCACCACACCACACACCACACATAGTCTACATACCTGTGTCTCACAGCCACTGAGGCCTAAACATAAACCCAACATATTGGTCATAGGAGATTCCATTGCGAGACACACAGATGTGCCCCTCACCAGGTTGGATAAGGAGAAAGTCACGGTTGGTTGTTTGTCAGGTGCCAGAATCTGCCATATCACCAATGCACTCAAGTCTCTCAACAGGTACTGTTATGACTCTATCATAGTCCACAATGGAGTGAATAACTAGAAACATACCTCCCTGGACCATATGAAGAGAGACTTGATCTAGCTTGCTGAGTATGTGTCCCAGACAAGCATGTTCCTAGCCTTAAGCAGCATTCTACTATCACCCAGAATGATGTCTCAATGCAAATAGAAAATGATTGACTTTAACAATTGGCTTAGTTTCTGGTGTCATTCCAAGGGGATCCAGAACCTGACAGCTGGGAATGACATTAGTGACGAGCCACAATGCTTTGCCAGTGATGGTCTGCATCTGTCTTACTTGGGCTTCAGGCTCCTGTCAAAAGGTTCTTGCCTCCCCCATAGTGCCATGAGGTCAAAACTACCAACATGAAACTTTCATCAAAAAGTAAATTAAAGGTCATGCTGCTAAACGCTAGGAGTCTAAACATGAAACTGCACTCATTGCAAGCATTCTTAACCCTGGAAGAAGCTGACATTTGTGCAGTCACAGAAACCTGGCTCAAAGCTGCGAAGAGCACCCCAGCCGTACCAGGTTACTCATCCTATCATTCATTCAGACCCCAAACCATGGGCAGCAAAACAAAAGGAGGTGGAGTTGCAATATATATAAATGACATACATACCACTAGGCTGGTCAAACAGTATGAAGCACAGGAAACACTCCAGGTGCAGTTAACAATTGACAAGACCCCTATTCAAATCAAAACTAGATACAGGCCTCCAACTCTGACTCAAGATGCCTACTCCACCTATCTAGACCTCTTTGAATCTATCCAGATTCAACCCTTTACCCTGATCCTGGGTGACTAACTATCCAACCATAGATTGGAGGAAATACTCATGCCAAAACACAAATTCCCAGAGATTCCTTGATTTTGTCAATGCAAATGCCTTGGACCAGTTGGTTGACACTCCCACAAGAGGTGAAAATATCTTGGACTTGGTTTTAACCAACATGAGTAACCACTGCAGCATCCCTACAGTGTCAGCATTCCTGGTAAGATCCGACCACAAAGCAGTCACTTTCGAAGTCACCATCTTCCCCGGACCCTCCCCCCCTCCAGCTAGGGTCAAACAAAAAAACTTCTCAAAGCTGATTAGAACCTCCTCAGGGAAGGTATAAACAGCTTCACAGCACCCCTTCCCATCCACAGGAATTGGCAGATATGTTCAAACCTACATCAAAGTACTATATGTGCATTTATATAGCTGCATGGAATCAGGAATACCAGACAGGATGAAATCCTCCTCCTCAAGGAAGAGTAGACCTGTCTGGTGGACATCTACAATAAATAAACTCTATAATAAAAGGAAAAATTGCTGTCCAGGACCAAGAAGGAGAATGTGTCTAATTGGAAGCAATTTCTCCTTATCCTAAACAAGCAAATAAGAGTACAAGTGAAATCCTCCAAAGCAAACTTCAAGTCCAAACTGGCCACATCTACTAAAGACAATCATAAGGCTTTCTTCACATATATCCGCAATCCCAAGGGAAGCACCCAGAACTGCTCAGAACTGGTGGTCAAGGACAGCACATACACAAACCCTGTAGATATAGCCAACCTGCTGGCAGACAGGCTCATTTAAAACTTCACTACTCTGCCCCCCCCCCCATCAGTAAAACAGGACATACAAGTACCTGCCCCCCTCCCCTTATCTCTAGGGAGCAACTCATCCCTGCAGTCTCAAACGCAAAAAATACAGCCTCCATGGGACCAGATAACATCCCAGGCTGCATCCTACATGAACTCATGCAGGAACTTGCAGCACCATTATGCACCCTATTCAACCAAAGCCTGAGTATTGGCTTCATCCCAGCTGAGTGGAGGACAGCCACTGTCATCCCCTTGCACAAAGGTGGAGCATCCACCGATCCAGGAAATTATAGACCCATCAGCCTAACTAGCCTGATCTGTATGGCTATGGAGTGGATTATCATGTACCTCATTAACAAGGACATTGGCAACCTCCAAACACTTGATCCCACACAGCTTGGTTTTATCAAGGGGAGGTTATGCCTGTTAATATGGTCGACTTCTTTGAGACAGTCACTAAGGCCATAGACAAGAGGAAGACAGTGCACACTGCCTACCTTGACCTGGCCAAGGCCTTTGATACTATTCCCCACTCAGCTATAATAGATAAACTCTCAACTAAGCATCAATCCATATGTTACCATATGGGTAGCAAACTGGCTCACTGATAGAACCCACCTAGTCAAAACAGTGGAGGCCACCTCAAGTAGTAGACTTGTAACAAACAGTGTACCCCAGGGATCATTCTTGGGGCCTCTGCTGTTTGGGATATACTTCTCAGAGTGCACACCAAATCTAGTGGGCTATGGCTGACCAAGTTTTCAGATGACTGCAAGCTAGGTGCTGTCATCAATTCCCCTAGTGATGTGGACATCCTCCAAGAGGGTCTCACCCAAACAAATGACTGGTGCCAGAAACATGGCCTCAAACTGAATGCTAAAAAATGCATCATTAGCCCTTTTGGGGAGAGTGATGTCCCCAGATATTATCACATTGATAATAAGGCACTAAGCATGCAATCAGTCGTGAGGGACTTAGGCAACCTGGTTGATAGCAAACTGACTTTTGACCACCATATTGCCTCCACTGTACGGAAAGCTTTCTACATGGCCCATCTCATTAGTAAGGGTATCTCATCCAGGGACAAGGTGGTCATAACATCCCTGTATTTTTCCCTTATAAGACCCATTATCGAGTACAATGCCCCTTTCGGCATGTACCTCACAAAGCACATGCAGCAGCTGGAGAGACCACAGATGTTCCTCACCCGGAGAATCCAGGGCCTCAAACATCTACCCTCCACAGATAGGCTAAAAGCCCTGTCCCTCTACTCAGTCTCCTATAGACTCCTCCTCAGAGTTGACCTCTGTCTGGCACACAAAGCAATCCCATACTCCGCCCTGATGGGACTGCTGCATATCCGCAAGTCAAGCTCCACTCGAGTAACCCGCACATGTAACCTCAACCTGGTCTGTAACATCAATAGGACTTGTTGGCGGGACAGATTTGTGTCCCAGAGACTCTCCCGTTTGTGGAATCGACTCCCTCACCACGTAAAGCAGAATACCTCATTAAATCTTTTTAAGCGCAACCTGGATAACCAGATGGGGAACAGAAAATACACTCCTGGGATTCCACCTGTGTCCCTGCTGGACAGTGGCACATAGTGTTGACTTTGTTGGAATATGGGATAAATTCTTAGCTAGGCTTGTAAGGGCCTCAAGGCTAAGAGCCTAGTAACTTCCTATGAGCCTATGATTCTATGAAATATCAGGTCTGTGTCAGTTTGCACCTTTTTCCCATTAAGTCAGACATGAGTGGCCAGTAGCCAGTGATGAATGGCCTAAGGACAACCAGAATATTTCTTCTGTAGGCATTTAGTTAGGAAGCTTTTACCATTTATGTGGTTACTCTGTATGGAGTCTTCAATCAGATGTCCATTTGTAACAAAGTTATGTATGATGGGGATGGGAACTTCAGCCATATGAAGCTAAAGACAACTGTCATTTTTTGGCATTTTTTTCCAGGTGTGGGCAGGATTTGATCTACTATATCCCCCTCCAACAAGAGGTAATAAAAGAGGTAATAGGACAGACAGAGTGAAACAAATGTGTTTTTTTCTACATTGATCAACAGAGATTTTTACAACAAACCATTATGTGCAATGATCAGCGGTAGCATTACTTTTAGAAATGGTTAGTTGTTTAGAAAAAATAATAGTATACTTCCCCCCCACACAAATTTTTTTGGCCAACTTGTCACTCACATATCAGTTGTACTGACTTTATAGTACAGGATATAAAGGATGATGGAGTTCCTCTCAGGTCTCAGTAGGACCTATAACTTGTGACTACCATGTTGAGAGCCAGCTCTCTAGCTGTTCAACTTTATTTCCTAGGCTTTTTATATTTATCAGTACAGTCTTCAGTCTGAGAGGCATATTGGTGAGGCTGTGTGGTCTGTGGACTATGGCCACAATACCAAACAGCAACTAGGAAGGTGGAACCAACTCCTGTGGTGTAGAGAGTAAGAAGATGCTTCAAAGGGCACAGGTTCTGTGTTCACCCTACTATGACCACTTAACGGTAAGCTCAGGGGAATACATTAGTATTCTGCCTCTTAGCATATAATTAGCATTTGCTAAGGATTTTAAGACAGGGTCTAGCGTTCACTTTTGAAAGTTTGACACAGTTGCTAAGCAGAGCACAGTAGTAGGTGAACCGACTGCAACTTGAAGTATGAGGTTGCACTGACGAATGTTAGTGTTATGAAATATACAGGGAAAATAATTTGGGCAAAAGGAAGACTTACAGGAACAAGAAGAGTTACTGGAGGAGAATTTCTTATTAACTGACACTAATGTGAGAAGAACGGAACTGAAGAGAACAGCAGCTACCGTATTAGGGAACAAAAACAGAAATCTGAGTTACGCAAATTAATCCAGCAGTTTTAAACAGTATTACAGAACAAACACGCAAAGAAAGTACAAAAGGTTAAATAACAAACAAAACAAGCGCACATCAAAATTAAAATTTTTAACAAAACTGACTGTGTACTGTACAACACAAAGTAATCTGAAAGTAGGCCAAGTACCATAGAATCTTTCACTATTAAGCTACAGAACACACACTGTGCCAATTTACTTTCAGAATTAAGTATCTTTCTTGTAAAACATGATTTATCCCCCATCAATGAGTATTAATACGTTTGCAGACTACTACAGTTCTCTAAATATATGCAGAACTTTGTCACACACAAATAAAAAAAAATAAACTTTATTCATTCATACTTAATTCAGTCCTAAATAAATACAGTGAAAGTATTTGCTAACAATGCTGCTAGAATAACCTTTTAATGAATGAGCATCAGGTAATTATGTGCCTTTGTATCAAGCAGACAAATCAGAGTAGTGACCAAAGTCTAGTCTCACTTAGCCAGAAAAAGAAGCAGGTAGCCACCATACTGACTCATTATCTGCAAGGTGAGGGGGTGGGGTTAGGTGTAATGCAAGTCAGGGGAAAACAGGGTTAGGATGCATTACAGAGGTCTAGACCCTGGCAATAGAAACTGGTTCTTGGGATGTGGAATGTTTGTGTAAGAGGTTGGAAAGTACCACTGAGGTATAGTTAGACTTAGCTGTAGACACATTGCTTCTGGAACCAGATCTTTTGGCTAGAGGTGGTTTGCTGCTATTCTGGAGCTGCCCCTAAGCAGAGGTGATGGACAGATACGTCTCTGGCTGATGTTTGTAGCTGGGGTTATTCTCAGTTGAAGAAAAGACCATGTGACTGAACTGTATAAAAGAAAATTATGCCTGCTGTCTGTGAACACATACTTGACATATTTGAAGTATTCAACTTTTTTCAAGATTTTGAGAGTGATATGTTACAAGATACCACCTACTAACGTTTGTAATTCTATTGATCAACTCCTATAGTTGCAGTTTGAAGCTTCTATGACAGATCACAATACTTCTGAGATTTTGAGTACTACATGAAATTTCTGTTCTGTCAAGAAACATGAGGGTAAACTATGAGAATGAAAAAGAGGCTCTCATGCAATTCTATGAGAAGGATCACCGGAGATTAGACTAATGAATATCTACAGGCCAGGAAGACAGCAGCTGTGGTAGCTACTGAAATGAAGACTCAGGTATAGAACGAGTTAGGCCATTAAAAGAGTGACTTTCATTTAGCATCAGAGGAGGTCTGGCAAGCCATTCACTGAGTTATGAGGAAGGGGCCAGACACTGTACAAGTTGTTCTCAGCATGACCAAGAATAAGGACACTGACATGATTTGAGAAGTAAATTTTCAGGAATTCTTGGAACCAGTGGACACATCTTTGTCTGAGGAGGTACAGACAGAAGCAACTGATGAGACTAGGTCATTTTCTGTAAATTAGATCACAGCAGCAACTAAACAGCTCTGAAAAGTAATGCTGCTGGAGTCAACCAAATCTGTTCAGAAATGCTGGAATGACTGAATATTGCTGTAGAGTCATGGCTGATATACTGATATACCTTTTTAGTGTTGTATGGAAGAATGGGACAGAACCTTTGGAATGGCAAACTGGGATGCTATCCCATTATCAGAAAGGGGGGAAAGGGTTTGTTTCAGCTACATCCATCAGTCTGCTTGAGAAAACCCTCTTCCAAGAGCTGCAAACAAGTATCCATCTGAGAGCTGAGAAGACCTATTCCAGAGTTCTGCAAACAAGTATCTGAGAGCTGAGATTTTTGATTCAGAAGAAACATGCAGATTCCATCCCAGCCCTGGAACAGTGGGTCAACTACTTGTCCCTAAATATATATTAGAGGCATTATAGGAGTTTGCTAGAATTGTTTGAGAGTGTTATGCAGATCTGAAGAAGCCAAATACTTAGAATGTCTTATGGGAGGTGCTACCACAGTACTGATTTCAACGTCACTGCCACATGCTGTTTTTGTCCCACTGTTTGTGAAGCCCGAGCTGTGTTGGAGTAGAACTTTGCCAAGGATGATCTTGTTTCTTAAAAAAAAAATAATTATTATTTATTTATTTATACTTTTTATTTATACTTTGTTGACTGGGGTAGCCCCACTAGGCTAATGGCCTCTTTTCAGGGGAGTCCCAAGGTAGTATTCATACTGACTAGAGGAAATTTGGCCATGACACTGGGGAACTTCCTCTACTCTTGGTAGTCGGGGAAGGATTGGTGTGTTACACATCATGAATTCCTGTTTCCTGTCCAGGCATAGAGGCAGCCAGGAGGAAGAGGAAAAATATGGCTCATTCAGCTTTGGCTGAAAATGAAGTTGAATTAGTAGAATCGCTTCCAGAAGTTTTATTCTGATGTTGTGGGTGCAGAAAAAACAGTGACATTGGAAGAAAAGGAGATTATAGCTGTAACAGAGATGGATTCAGATGAAAACTTTCAGAGGAGATTGTTAGAAGGAGAGACAGTTACCTCTGAAAAATGCATAATTACAACTCTCCACTCTGACGGGTTGCGGGATGATTATTTGGAAGAAATAGTAAATCAAAGTGAACCCGAAAGTGGAGCAGCAATTTCATGGAGTGACATCACTGAAAAAATAGAAGAAGAAAAAGGACAAGAAGAAATTGTGCCAGAAAAAGTTCAAAAACTTATGCACATACTGTGGGAGAAGGAGCAAAGAAGAAATAAAAGAAACAAAAAAGAAGTATACAGTACATGTGAGCAGTAATAAAGAAGAAAGTTTGGACAGGTATAAGGTTTGGGACTCTGTCATAGCACGTGAGGGTTTCAAAGCAAAAGAGGTAAGTAAGAGCATTAATTTTAGTTAATAAAGATAGTTTTTTTTTGTGACTTGATATTTGAGACTGTGCAGGCCATGGACAATTTTTTTGGGTGCATATGAACAAAATAAAAATATTTATCCATGGTCAGAATATGTTGTGCAAGCTTTTTACAGACAAACAAAAAAAGAATAATGATCCAGTTTAGAACTGAAGTTAACTATATGTAAAGAAGTAATAGACACTGCAAAAATATATGATGAAAGAGTACTATGGACTGGGGGATGGGAATGTGGAGTAATACTGAAAATGGAAATTGATAATGTTATGCAAGTACCTAGTATTATTGATGTTCATGGTAATAGGGGCTTTGGGAAATACATGGGTCAACCAAAAAACTTGTTATTTTTGTGGAAAAAATGGTCATTTAATCAAAGAATGTGATACAAATATGTTATTTATATGGCATAACAGGGTATAATGCAAAAAATGTGATTCAAAGTGCAAAAATGAGGCAATACTGGTCATTCATGGCTAGAATGTAAAATGTGCAAGAAAATGAAGTTATACAGGAGAAAGAGTTAGTAGAATGTGTTATACAAGAAAATGTACAAAAAGATGTAACTGATAAAGAGGTCATACATGAAGTTAAAGAAAGTAACAAGGAAAAAGAAACAGAGCAGACAAGCAAGGAAGACGCTGCTTGGTGCACAATAAGAAATAAAAATAATTTGATAGGGAAAACATTTAAAGAAAGGAAAAGAAAATTCAAAACCATTATGCTTAGAGAAAACATGAAAGGAAAGGGATAAACATTTTATTATACTAACTATTCTTAAAAGCTGAAAATATTAGCTTTAAATGTGAACAGTATGAAAAATCTTAAAAGCAGAACAGGTATATTATAATGGTGGGCTGCAGTAGATGCAAGTATTATTGTTTTAGAAGATATCAGATTACTAACAGAAAAAGAAAGAACACAAACTGAAAAACTTTGGAATGGTGGTAGTTTGGAACATGGGGAAAAAACATGCTCAGACATGTATATTATGTCAAGATAGCATTAAAATATTACACTTAACCAAAGTGGAACTAGGACGAACTACGGTGATAGACGTGAGATGGAAAAAATATGTGTAGCGAATTATAGCTTTATACGCATATGTAACAAAAAAAGAGGGAGAAATGATGTTTAAAATATTCTTGAATATGTTTGTGTAAATATGAACATTATAGTGGTGGGTGATTTTAATTGCAATTTAAGGAAAAATAAGAGCAATTGTGATGTTAAAATGGCTAAAGAAATTATGAGAAGTGGAAAGTTAAATGTATGGGAGAATAACCACTGGACTAAAATATAAAGAAGAGAGTTATACTGAGGGTATTTGCAGTAAACCTCAGCTTCCAAGGTATGATCATTATTCCTGGTAATCAGGACATCCAAAAAGGTGATCCTATCGGTGTTGTAAGGATCACACTTCAGCCACTATAAACAGAGGTTAAATTATAAAAGGAAGCGATTGTATCATTGTTCTTTATCACACTGAAGAAGGCTATGTACTTTGTATAGCCGAAGTCAGTCTGTTTCTGTTTCCTTTTTTTATGTTATGAGGCTATTTAGCCATTTAAGTTAATAAATATTCAGCTCTACAGTTTGCTGGTTCCCTGGTATTTTTTAGTACAATTTGGACTTTTGGAGTCGTGCAATTGCCGTACCTGCAGGGGCTGCCACTTTTTCAATACAATAACCACTGGACCTATAAAAGGAATGAAATTAGGACAGAAATTGGCTATTTGTTAATATCTGATAATTTAAAGGTTATAAAAAGGAATTAAGTATGCAAGATTTTCAGATCATGTGGCAATATGGGTTAAAGTACAGGAAAATAAAGAATATATAAGAATAGGAAAAAGAATAAAGAGAATTAATGAAAATTAATTAGATTTAGAAGAGAAAAAAATAACTTGTGGAATTATGGAAAAATCATATGGTGGCTTAATTTTAAAGAGAAATATAAAAAAAGTATTTTTAGAATTTATAAGGAAGAAAAGAAGAAAAGAAAAAGAGAGATATAAGATATTAAGTCAAGAAACGTTTAGAGACTTATTAGAGAAGAACAATTCATTTTATGAAAAAGAAAGAAAAAATATATAAAATTAATCAAATTAAAATTAGCAACATGTTATATAAGCAAAATAGTGTTTACAAAGAAAGAAAGAAGAAGTAGCACCATATATGAGTAAAATAATAAAAGAAGAAAAAATAAGAGAGTTAAAAAAAAAGGAAGGTAAGCAAATAAGATGGTAAGACAGAGCATACAAAATAATTAAAGAATATGTATTGGAATTATTTGTTAAGCGAGAAGAAAACAGTGAACACTTTTATAAAGGTGAACAATTAAATAAGGAAGATAATGAGTATTTAGAGCAAAAAATAACCATGAAAGAATTGAATGAAATTATAAAAGATATTTACATGAATTCTGCAAAAGGACTGGATGGAATTGAATATGGTATGTATAAAGAAATGAAAGTGGCAAAAAATAATTTTTATAGAAGTTATGAATGAATGATTAGAAACTGGAATTAAAGAGAAAGAGATATGTACAGGAGTTATGAAATTTATATTTAAAAAAGGAAATAAAGAGGAAATAAAAATTGGAGACCTGTAAAATTGAATAATACAGATTATAATTCTTTTTATGAGAATAATAACAAAATGTTACAAAAAATGGATAGAATATATGACCAAAATGTATTTGGAAGAAAAAGAAAAGGAAGTCAAGAGTTATTATGGATAATAAGAGAAATAACTGATGATATAAATAAAAATGTAGAAGCAAAGGTTATGATAGGGGATATAAGTTAAGCTTATGATAATATTCAATATAAATCATTATGGGGAATTTTGCAGACATATAATGTAAGCAAAAAATATTACAAGTAATAAAATCTGTTTATGAAAGGAACTATGTGAAACTAAATGTAAATGGCTGGATTGGGGAAGAAATACAAATAGAATTTGGAATAAAGCAGGGCTGGCCAGATAATAGTGTAATTTTCTCATTAGTTATGAATGTAATAGTGAAGAAAATTAATAAAATGTCAAGTAGTGATGGATACAAAATGATGAAGGAAGTACAACTTCAAATAACTTATAATTATGTAGATGATACTGTATTATATGTTAAAAATAATGTATGGATGGAAAAAGTAAATGAAACATTAAGTATAAATTAAAAAAGTTGGTTTAAGTATAAATAAGGAGAAAAGTAAAGGATTTGATTTTGAAGGTATGATAGGAGGTGTTCAATGAAAAATCTATAGCTATATTAGGAATGACATTTGGAAGGAATGAATACAGACAACAACAATGGGATAATGTACTCAAAGAAGTAAAGAATATGACTAATTTTTAGAAATCATATAGAAAAAAGCACTCTTGTTGAACACCATGATAATAGGAAAAACTGCTTATGTTGCTAACATCTATAGGATTCCTGTTAAGTATGAAAAGGAATTAATGATGATTATATTCTCTTTTATATGGGGCTCTAGACTGAATCCAGTCAAAAGAGGGATTCTGTATATGAAAGAAGAGCAAGGAGGTTTGGGTTTAAGTATATGATTGTCATAACCTGTTTATTTTGAATTTGAGACACGGATGCCAAAAATTCACCTCAAGAGCAAGATATCCTTGTTGAGAACGCATAATAAGGGGGTATGATTAGTTAGGTGATCATAATTCTTTGAAGTGCATGGAGCTTTATCTGCTGCATGTACTACTGGTTAAATGGGGAAAAACTCATAAGTGATTTCCTGACTTTCAAAGCTGTAAAAAACTTAGTGAGCACTGTCAGACATGTAGCGTAACACAGTCCGTTATGTTTACACTTACCTCTATACCTCCCAACTGTCTACATTTCCTGAGGAGATCCAGATAATTGCTTCATGTTTTTGGTCTGTTCCTCATAAAATGTGTGCTTTTTTGGACAAATAAGTGAGACTTAAAGTCTCTAAATGATACACATTTGAGTTTTAGTATATGCATTCTTCAGATTATGCAAGCAAAAACACATCCTGTTACTCTACTCTCTTAAGTTTTTTTTTTTTTTAACAGGAAGTGAGGGACATGTTATGGGTATGACAACAGGCAGAAACAAATGTTTTGTTGTACTGCTTTCATCTGCTGTCATGATAAGCAGATTTAACAGCCGAGCATGGGACCTGACCTTAGCGACATTAGCAGAGGGTGCTTAACATTTGTTAAGGTCGGGTCACTTGACATTCTGGCACTTAACTGGTTTGTCTTTTCATAAAAATTGGGGCATAACCAGCATGCTCTATGCACTACATTATTATTAAAGTACATCAAATACAAATAAACACACAAATAATTATTCTTAATAATAAAAGCATAAACACAGTACTACATGTGGGTCTATATTAGAACATCGAACTTTCAAAATTTCGAGTGTTCTAATATCGAACCCTATGAATCAAAAATTTAAAACATCGAACAAACAGAACAGCGAATTTTTTCCCTAGGAAAATTCCAAAACACATACACACAACACAAGCACACCAAACAAATAGCAATCCATGCATATACACCTAAACTATTACACCTAACCCTACATTAAACTATCCATACACCACTAACTATCGACTTACCTTAACCCAAACACTAACCCTAAGGTCCATCACTATTGCACAGTCACTTCACTCGTGCCCTAACTCTAACTCACCTACCCCGCCCTAACCCTCACGTCCACACAATCGCACACTTACCTGAACCCGACCCGTAACTTTCCACCACAGCGCTGAAAATACGGAAGCAACAGAAATGGACAAATGAATTCTTTCCCTAGGAAAAAATTTAGTTTTCAGTTTCTTCAATGTTTTCATGGGTTGATATTAGAACACTCGAAATTTTGAACGTTTGGTGTTCTAAGATAGACCCTTCCATATATAAATATAAATATATATGGGGTCACTATGGAATACCAAAATTCCACAATCCCGAGACTCTAAATCCCAAGGGCCAGAATCTCTAGATTGCAGAATCTCGAACATTAAAAAAAAAGTAAAACATCCAACAAACTATTCTATCCTGCATGCAGGGGGGCTGAGCCCCCCACACCCCCTGTAACTTAAATATACCAACTCCGAGATTGCACTACAGTAGAGTGAATGGCAAAGTTCCCATTCCACACTGTACGGCAATTCCCCATTCACTACTTTCGAGATTCCGCAATCTCGAGATTCTGGTCCTCGGGATTTAGAGTCTTAGGATTGTGGAAATTTGGTGTTCTGTAGTGATCCTATATATATATATATATATATATATATATATATACACACACACACACACGTATATATATATATATATATATATATATATATATATATATATATATATATATATACATACATATACACACACACACAAACACACACACACTAACAGTACAATAGCCCCATTACCAAAAACTTGAAATCAAATCTAAAAACAAATCCAAAACATAAACATTAAGACATAAAAACACAACACATACATAGCTGCATTCAGCAGCTTAATTACATAAAACATAAAATATACTGATCTAATATCTATATAAAAAATAGCTATCAAAAAGAATAGAAAACTTTAAAGAGTCACAATATTCCTCACCCATAGTAAGAAATAACTGACTTGCTGAATACAGTATATTAAAAAATAAAAATGAAATAAAACTAAAAAATCTGCAGCTGGGTCTGGTGGCAGAGAGAGGTAAAGCCGTGACTATGGTTCAATTAATAGCTCAGACATCTGACTGACCTGGTACGGGAGGATGGGTGCACCCATTATGGGGAAGGATGAAGCCAAACCAGCTGCCAACTATTATAATCCCCTTAAAGGAGGGGGTAGCAATGCAAATGAACAACCTGGGGGCAGCTGGCGGCAGAAGTTAGGCACACCAAGCCATTGCTTAGTGGTAGCCCTCAGAAACATGTGTGTGGAGATGTATACAGTCACATGGAGTGGTTACTGTATGACCTGGAAGGATGCAGAGGGCACATCCTTCCAACAAAGAAGTGGGGTTAGGCCACTAGAAAAAAAATACACACAGGATGACAGTGAGGGCACAGAGCACCTTATGCCTGTCTGAATGACAATTCCATCCAGCCAGCACTCACCCTGATCTCACTTAAAATTCTTATTAAGGGAACAAATGGGCTGCATCCAAAATAGGGTGGCTACTTGATAGCCAGTAGGTATGGGGATAAAAATCACAAAGAAAAAAAAATCGAAACTCGGCGAGAGGTTTCACCCATACATGGAAAAAACAAGCCAAGCCATGGAGAAAGACAGTGCCAAAACTTGTAAAAACACCTTTATTACAATTTTAAAATCAATATTAAAATCTGCTAGTGGGGTAATTAAGCAAATTCTTCTGTACAATTTTCATCTAAACAAATATATCAATGCCAGAACTCAAGTGGACTACACAGAACAGACTGAATAAAATATACTACACCTGGCTTAGACATGCTAAGTATATTTTTTTGAAAACTAATGGCATGGAAGTTGGTGCATCTACCAACATTAAAACAGTTTCCTACTGATGTATCCTTACTGTTTCCGTCTCTTTCCTACTGATCTATTCTTACTGTTTCCTGCTAATCTGTTTTTACTGTTTCCTAATGATCAATTCCATCAGCAATGAGTTGAACAGGAGAAGGAGATCAGATCAAATATGTGGGGTATTCAGATAGGCTAAAATCCATGGATCTGTACTGCATTGCTTACATACAGATTCAGGTTTACTATGTTTGGCATACAGGACTTTTAAATCTGAAGCATTCAAACGATTGTTGAGTATAAACACTTATAGAAATTATAGAAAATATAGAAATCTGAATGCTAAGTTTTCCATCCTATTAAATATGGCATCCAAAAGGGACAGCCATATTTCCTAAACTATACCAATGCTTTGGAATAAGCTTTCAACACAAATAAAAATGACATAGAACATCAGGCAATTTAAGGTAAAACTGAATTATTGGGTGGGCATATATAAATATAAAACAAAGGTGTCAGTGTTTCTTAATGGCCACATGGCTTGATCATTGGTATTTAGAACCTATGAAAACATGAAAGCATTTAAGAGATAAAAACAATACATTCACAAATTAAATAACTAATAAGAACACTAATTATGAGAAATACAAACATGAACATTTCTTTTAATTCAACTATTTAAAAACTGAAATAAATATGACATATCTAAAAACATCCTTCCATAAAAAGGCAAAGATTACATATTAAGAAACCTTTATTTGAGTGGTCTTAACGTTAACGCACTGTTAACCTATACGACTGTTTCAGGCATTCCTTTATTTTGGTAAACAATCAGTTAAATATAGTTAAAAAGGCTTTTCATTTATACAAGAAGAGCAGCAAACCATTAGAATACTAAGTTAAAACAGTTTATATGTAAATTAAACAAACTATATCATGCAGAGTTTACCAATAAATATCTGCAGTAATGACAGTTTAAGAAAGAAAAGCTCTTTTAATCCCACTTTATCAAACATGTTCATTACTTTTGTGAGTGACTTATAAACGACATTGAACAAACCTCCAAGAAAAGGTTTGTATAACTTCTTTCCTTTAGAATTTATAGCTTCACAAGAGCTCAGAAACAATAACTTTAGTGTTATGAAAGCCAGTAAGGGAGAGATATTATTTTATGGAAACCTATAGATAGTAAGCATTTATTTTTACTTAGTTAAGAGATACTTTATCTTTAGCAACTCCATAATATAATTTAGAATGTGATATTACCTATTCACTAACCTATTTGCTAGCCATTTGTGTACCTACCTTTTATTATACAGTTCCCCACATGGATAATGCAGTCTGACTTATTCCAGTGCCATCCTTCAATAAATATCTTGGAATTCTCTGTAAAGTCTGCTGAAGACTTGATCATATGATAAATGCTGCAGTTCCCATTAACCGGGTTCAATGCACCAAATTAGGGTATCTGTCAAGCCACTCAGATTCCTACTAAATCATTAATCTTACCTTTATGTAGCTATCAAAAACCTGTAATGTTCCACCTCCAATTTCTTTATAATCCACCTATGTGCTCTCACTCTTTCTTTTAAAATCTGAGGCAAAGTACCTAAGTTGGCAATTAGCACAAAGGATTAAGGTTATGAGTTATTAATGTGCTTTATCCTGTAGACCAGGTTTGATCCTTTCAACTTCCATTTGCCTACTGTGTGACTGAGCAAGTCGTTCAACCATAAAGTGCTCCCAGGCTGAGTTTGCAAAAGGTCCATTTGGATCATTGCCCTACCTTGGGTAATGAATACATACAAGAAAACAAATGAAAAAGAAAAAAATAATAATAAGTATATTGAATGACCATAGTAGTGCACACAGAGCAGCTCCCAGCACATTAGACAAAGCCCAAATCATATTTTTCTATCTTGTAAATCCACATTATGTAATTAAAATGCAAAATCAAAACATACTTATTGCTTCTATCTTCTCAGACTTGCCAGAAGTATTGAACACAATATCCCATAATCTACTTCTGACTAGGTTTTTCAATGTAGACATGAGCAACACACCAGCAAAGTAGTTTAGAAGTTATATCTGTCAGAGATGCCAGTAAGTAAAACTGAAAGACACTTGCCCATATTTCCTATAGACATCTGTAGGAGTCCACAAGGATCTATCCTTGGCCCTCTCTTGTTCAACATGTTTATCAATGACATGCGCAAAATAATAGAAAATGCTGTCATCATGCAAGACAAAGGTGATTGTACATTAATACGCTCTGCAGCTGCTCCTACCCAGCACCAAATAAAAACACAGCTTGCTGGTAGTAAGCTAGAACAATGGATAACCACATCACAATAAATATATAAAAAAAAAAATCACAACTAATGCTATTTGCCTCTGCTATAATATATAAAAATGTTAGCCCTCAGCATAACCTCATCTAACAAAATTGTTGAACAGGTAAGCCCAAAAAACTACTAGGTGTTATCACGAATCAAAGATTAAAGTATGATCAATACATCAGTTATGTAGTAACAAAGGTAAGGGTGTGTGTGTGTTTGTGTGTGTGTGTCCGTCTGTCTGAGTGGTTGCCCAGTGGGAGGTTAAGTATAGGAGAGCCATGTGTGTGTGTGTGTGTGTGTGTGTGTGTGTGTGTGTGCGTGTGTGTGTGTGTGTGTGTGTGTGTGTGTGTCTGTGTGTGTCTGTGTGTGTGTGTGTAGAGGTGAGCATGAGGGAGAGCAAGTGTTTCCATGTGTATGTGAGCAGCTATATAGGATCTTGTTTGTGGTTTCACACACACCAGCTCTGATATCCCCATACCTCAGAGAAAGGGGAATGGTTTGACAAATGGCAATCTGGGACTTAGTGTATGTATTATGTCCACATTTTTGTTCACTGAGTGTCACTATTCTGGGATTAGCACTAACAGAATGTTAGTGCAAGTCCCAGAAAATCAAATGATTGCTATATGGGAGTGTGTGTGCATGTGTGTGTGTGTGTGTGTGTGTGTGTGTGTGTGTGTGTGTGTGTGTGTGTGTGTGTGTATGTGTGTCTGTATTGTAAGTTGCCTATGCTACTGCAATACATGGGCTGGTATGGAGACCACTACTGCAGTCAGGTCTGGCAGGGCAATGTTCAAGTCAGAGACACTAATTAGCCATTAATGAGATGTTTCTCTGCATAGCTTTATCTTTTGTCTGAATCAGAAATTATTGCCATCTTTCCAATTTATCAACCTATGGCAACCAGTGAGTGCTGGGCAGTGAAAATCTCTCTGAATCCCAGAGTAAGATCTCAGAATCTGAACCAACTACTTATGTAAAGTCTGACAACCACCATGAAGACTCTATTCAGTAGAAAAAGGAAAACTATGGAACTCATCCCCCATTACTGAAAAAAAAGAAACAAATGTTCTTGTTACAGATATTATAAAATAATGTCTGTCTACTACATGGAACTATTCATGTACTAATCTCTGAACCAAGACGTAATGGAAAACCTCACAAGTTTAATTAATCAAAATCCTCCAGCACGTTACTCTGCTCAACTTTAGGAAACTACCTGAAACTCCTTCCATTATGTCTCTTTCTTCTTTTCATGCCCACATTTCCTAAAACCCCCAATATCTGTCTCTCTCTACATCTTTAACTGATCTTCAAACACTACCAGAACCTTCCACATCCTACTGTCCTTTTACAAATTTCACTCTTACATCTCATCTTTCACTCTCCTAATTCCTAGTATTATGATTTTTACAATTTTATTAAACAAGAAACTTTTAATTCCTAGTATTATGATTTTTACAATTTTAATAAACAAGAATCTTTTGAAGTTTGCACATAATGTAACTATAACATATACATATATAGAGATCTATGTCAAAACAACAAATTACCATAAAGTCGAGTTGCAAAATGGCGAGACAGAAACAATGAAAGTTTACATTTACAAACTTCCAGATTGTTGCAAGTTTTTGCTGCAAAAGGAGTCAGTTGGCCAATGTGGGGAACTTTGCTCTTTTCTCCATTGTAGTCTGATCTCAGAGTTGGAATATTTAGTTTGGGGGTGTGGGGGTAAAGCCCCCCACTTGCATGGGTTTTATTTGCTTCGGATTGTTTTTTTAAGCATTGTTGGCCGATTTTTGACTTGCCAGGGGAAAATTTACTATGATCTGGACGTTCATGAATATAAACTTTTGTCATTTCCATCTCACCGTTTTGCAGCTCAACATTATGGCTATTCATTGTTTTGACATATATATATATATATATATATATATATATATCTGGGATCCGTGCAGATGTTTGAAGTTTCACTTCTTCGAACCCACTTCACCGAGTCCACTTGTTCGAAGTAGTGAAACTTCGAACATTGACTTTGGCAGTCACACTACAACACGGAATGGGAATATTCCCTTTTGCCCGCGTAGTGTGATCTCGGAGTTGATATATTTAAGTAGGGGGTGTGGGGGGCACAGCCCCCCACATGGGGGGTGCAGGGGAGCTTGCCCCCCTGCAAAAACATGTTTTGGGTTTTTTTTTGGGTCACCCAGGGAACTAAACTTCAGTGAAAGTGCACTTTCGTTGAAGTGAACTTTCGCTGAAGTGTGGGTTTCCTGCTCTATTTCGAAGAAGTGTTCTTTCGATGTAGAGCAGTAGACCCATTTATATAGATATATGCATGCACGTTATTACTATAATTGTATTCTTATACTTGAATTGCACTGTAGCTATTCTGTCACTATGCTGTTATGTGTAGAGCATTTCTCCCTAGGAATCCAGTAAAAAAGGGATCTTAGTTCAGTTGGACTGTCTTGGTCAACAAATGGAAATGAATAAATAAAATAAATAAATAAATAACATTTTAGTTGAGCTTCCCTCCAGTAACCAGAAATTCTGAATAGATTCAAACCTCTGACTCTGTAATTAATGACAGCTTCTCCCACCTTACTTTTCAGTTAGCCTATCCTCAAATAAGTGCAGAAATAATATTCCTTATAGCTTGAAAAAAGGGCCATTTTGGGACAAGAGGTACCACTTAGAATGCATATAATATCAAAAGTAAAACAAACATTTGCAATTCTTGAATTTTTTAGTCTAACTCCAGATCCATCAATGTCCATTTCTCTAACCAGTCCTTGTATTTCCCTCCCATTTTTTTTCCAAAGCAGTACAATGCCTAGTATTTGATAACTTTAGTATGCCATGGTTGAGGAATACTGACTCTTAATTCACGGTTGGGAATAAAATTTACTGCTGTTGCATCTTTTTAATATTAATGTTGTAACCAGAGAGATTTTCAGATTTGATTCAAACATCAAAAATGTATTCATATGGGTCTCTGGATTACTGAGGTACACCAGCATCATCTGCATACAATGCTAAATGTAATTCCTTGTGCACCAGATCATGTTCCCGTATTTCTGCTTGTCTAAGTGCCATTGCTAAATGTAAATAAGATTGGCAGGGCAGTCAACCTTGTGGAATACACACACACACACACAAACACACACACACACACACACACACACACATATATATATATATATATATATATATATATATAAAACAAGTCTGAAAGGTCTGCATTCACCTTTACCTGTGCACATGCTTCATAATAAATATGTTTCAACAGCAATATAAACTTGAGGGAAGAGCCAAATACCCCCAAAACGTTAAACACACAGTCTCACCTGAACCTATCAAAGGCATTTTCTGCATCCGATCTGACTACTAGAAAAGGCCAACCCATTCTTTGTCCTTCCTGTATTACCAACTTGGTCTTTAAAACTATCAAACTTCTGTCTTGATGGGACAAATCTGCAGTGACTTGTGTAAATTCATTTTTTCAAGGATGGAGTCATCCGGACATCAAAAACATCATCAGATTTTTTAAGTCTGGGTTTAGAACTGACATTGGCATGTAAGAACCTGTGTTAAGAGGATCCTTCTCTGCCTTCAATGTAACAGACAACTACCTCCCTCCAATATTCTGGCACCTTCAGCCCCCTCCTCACGAAAAGAATAACTCATTTATTATATAACCTCTGCATCATCAGCTCCCACTCCACCCTATTCAACAGTTAAGTTTTACTATTGGCCTTACCATTCTAACCCTAAGAAGCTTATTTATATGATTGTGAAGTTGTCCATATTTAACACAGCTAACAAGGCCTTTCTTGCTGTACTGTGAGGGTAGGTTGAAGAATTCCCCCTCAAAAACTGTATCACAACCTCCACATCTTTCCCTGACTTTTCTTACTTGGAATAAGGATGAATAAAATAATGTAAAAAAATCTTTAAATACCAAAATGGATCTTCCTCTACCTGCATCATGGTTGGATTTTCTATGTGATGTGCAAGATGTCATGTCTTCAGTTGTCTTAATCTAAAAGTTAAAACCTACTGGAATCTTGAAGAATCCCCCCACCAAAACAAAACTACATCTGTACTGTTCATCATTCAAATTTCCCCTTCTCTCCAACAGGTTATCAAGTTCCACCAGCACTTCTGTGCATTTTCTTCCCATTTATACACATCTCTAGCTTGCAGGAATTGCATTATTTAACACATGCTTTCCATCATTCCAAGGCAACCTTATCAAAATTACACATCTTAAAAGTGTACTCCATAAGACTCTACCAAAGCAAAAACTTCAATTAATCTCATCATTCTGACTTATCAGTTTCCCTTCCAACCCCCTTCTTGATTTGTGCCTCATGTTCTGTCTGGCACCACTCCTGAAAATTAAAAAAAAATTACAATATGAATTAGTAAACACAACGTGCTTTTTTTTCCCTACAGTGTAGCATTAAATCTACTACCAACGGGGCGTGACCTGAGAAAACTAGTGAAAGTCTTTCTACCCTATGTATCCAAAAAATCCAAAAACTATCCTCCTTGGAAATGCAAATTGTATTTAGCATTCATTATCCCCTCTAGATCCTTAGATAAAAGGCATAATGTGGGCCTCTTCCACCATTCACAAGAATCACATCCTCAGTTCCCATCAAGCAACAAAGACCTCATAATTTGCAGTGATTAAATTAAAGTTGACCATTTCTCACTGAAATACTGGTATTATATAGAAATTTGTGTTTCTGAAAATGCTTACATTCAAAGGTAAGCAGCAATATTATTTCATGTGATAAAATTACTTCCAGTGTCTTTGGCATTTATAATGGTATTCCTGTTGAGATTACTGAATCTGACTGTTATGGCAGCACAGGTCAAAGCTGACTTAATAGTTGAGCTGAACTTACTAGAAAGTTGAATCTGAATCTTTTGGTGTCAGATATTAACATGAGGTTGCTACAAGAAAATGTCTGCAGTAAACAAAACACTTTTAATCCACAGTTAACTAGTAGTCTTTGAAAAGGCACATGAGTTGTAAATTAGATCCCTTTCAAGTAATCCTTTGAAAAATAAGTTTTTCATATCATTTCACAAGAAGTGGCAGCCCTAAACAGAATTGCTAATGGTCATATCATCAGGATTATAAAGACAGAAAAGGGGTAGTTTAGTAATTAAGGATTTTTTGCTGTACATACAGCAAATGGGATTGATGCTTGAAGATGTGAATTCTTACAAGGAAGTCAATGTATTTGATACCAGTAGAGCCTGTGGAGGCATTGATGCTGACTTATTCTCTTCTCTTTTCTCCTGTACCTACCTCCAACATAACTTCTCTTTTTCTCCTGTACCTACCTCCAACATAACTTCTCTTTTTCTCCTGTACCTACCTCCAACATAAAAAAACTCTTAACTAAACTTAAGCCCACCAAATTAGCAGCAGACAACCTCCCAAGTGAATACCTACAAATTGCAGCTGATGCTCTGGCCTACCCAGTATCCATCTTGATTAACCAATCTTTGTCAGAAAGTTATGTTCCCACACTGTAGAAAGTATCACATATAATTCCCCTCCACAGAACTAACCAATTACCGCCCCATAGCTATTCTCTCTCCACTCTCCAAAATACTAGAGAGATGCATACACTCTCGGGTCTCAGACTACCTCCTTACTAACAACCTCCTTTCCAAAACTCAGCATGGTTTCCGACCAAACCATAGCACCACCATTGCCTTACTCTCCTTTACTAATACTATCCTTCAGCATAAAAACAATGGCTATCTCTCCTCTGCTACTTTCCTAGACCTATCTAAAGCATTTGACATGGTCCCACACAAACAACTCATCTCTGTCCTCAATAACCTATCCTTCTCTCAATCAGTCACCAACTGGTTTCAGAGTTACCTGTCTGACAGCCAACAATCCGTTGTATGGCAGAATGACATATCACCCCAACTACCTGTCTCCATAGGGGTTCCCTAAGGGTCCATCCTTGGACCCCTACTCTTCTCTGTTTTCATCAATAATCTAGCCTCTGCCACAAAACACGGCACACTCATACAATACGCTGATGACTTAACCATCATCTGCTCAGCCCAGTCCCTACCCAAATTGCAAAAAGTCACACAGGAAGCCTTTTCCTCTGTTGAAACTTGGTTATCCGATGCCCAATTAAGACTCAACCCAAACAAATCTAAACTACTCATCTTTCAACCCACCAAACATACTCAAAACAACTCTCACTTTAACATCACAGCAAAAGACAACACCACTATATACCCAACTGAACACACCAAATTGCTAGGAGTGGAAATAGACAATAAACTAAAATTTGACATTCACATATCCATGACCATAAAAAAAGTCCACAAAAAGCTAGAAGCGCTATACAGAAATAAGCAACTTCTCACCAAAGCAGCAAAGATTTCAATAGCAAATTCCCACCTTATCTCCACCCTACTTTATGCCTCTCCAATATATACCAACCTAAGGCAATGCGATCCAAACAAGCTAGACACCTGCTACAACAAAATCGCCAAATTCGCCACAGGGGCATCCTATCGTAGTCACCACTGTCTCTCACTTGCTGAACTGGGCTGGCTTGAACTACCTCACCTCCTTCAATGGTATCAACTCTCACTCACCCACAAACTAGTAAACCAGACCACTAAGATCCAGCAACAAAAATCACTTGCAGATCACTAAAGCCAATAACTCTGCTGGTGAAGCACTATTCTCTTGCGCCATAGCCAAATTATGGATCTCCCTCCCACCCACAATTACCTCCGTACCATCATGCACCCACTTCAAAACTTTACTAAAAGCGCACCCAAAAACATGCTGGCTATGCCCTTGCAACTCCCACTCTAATATCACCCACCTCATCCAACCACTACCTTTCTTTCCACCCCATTAACTACCTTGATTATAGAAAGCTCAGATGCTCATAAGCCTAGTACTTATTATACAGCAGGAACTTCTTATTGTAACATTTGTTAATGTCTGTTATGTACTTCGCAGATAAAGATTCTAGTTGTCTACTGATATACTATGTTCTTCATCTGTAAATATGTTGTAATTAATTGCTATGTTAAATTGTTAATTGCTATGTAATCCAATGCAATTACTGTCTGTTTATTTTAACTGTGGAGCTTTTCACCCTGGGCCTCCACTGAAAATTGACCTACGTCCAGTCAGACACTCCCAGTCAACAAATGTAAATAAATAAATAAATAAATAAAATGTCACCTGTTACATAAAACTATGAGCTTTTTGGATATTTATAACTTTTTGGACATTGAAACATCGTGCATCTTCATCATTCTTGGTGTTCCTCAACTCCATAATTGAAGCAAATTGCATCCTCACATTTTTTCAGTATTCTTAAAATCCATAATTCCATTGACTACCCCACCCCCATCACCCTTTAGAACTATTGTGTCTTCCAGAGGCATAAAGACCAAACCCTAGACTATTTGCAGAGACACAGTTCTGAACCACACAGTGAATTTTTGCGAATCTTATTTGCATGACACATGGCATTTATTAGACTTACTGAGGGATGTTACTTTGGAAAATGAAATGTATCTATTAGTTATGGACATCAAGGATCTATACATGGTGATCCCACAGACTAAGTTTAGATATGATGACAGAATATTAATTTTGCGTGTGGTATGAATCTTGATGTTTGTAAAACAGTCCTTACTCTGTTTTAGAACTTTGGCAAAATACATGCCTATGAACCATTTTTCACATGCAAAATTATCAGCAGGCTTACTCAAAGTGTTCATAAACATACATACAGATGCTATCAAATTAAGCAGATTACTAACACAATATACAGACATCCAGTCAGCTGTAAAAACTTTCTAGAAATTTTCATTCTTTTTGTTTTTGACCATGTTGAAATATCACCTTTTTGTGGGGAGCATGAAGCTTTGTAAGACATAAAGGAATTATGTTGGCGATTAAGAGCTAATACAACTAGTTTTAAAGGGGTCTATATCATATTGTTGAACTTACTATTTATTGAATACCTCTTCATCGACCTTACTTTGCTGAAACCCCTTTTTGCTGAATGATCATTTTAGTGAATATTTTCCTTGGGAAAAGAACGAGTAGTCCAACTACCGATCATCACAAAAAATACAAAATTTAAAACCCACTCAGGTGGGGGGTTTCAACCCTATGCCTCCCACCCCCCTAAATAAATATACCAACTCTGAGATCATGCTACAGTGGGGAAAAGGGCAAATTCCCAATCATAGCTCACTGCATTTTTTTCCCTAGGAAAATGTTCGCTAAAATGATCATTTGACGAAAAGGTGTTTCGATAAATTAAGTTCGACGAAGAGGTATTCGACAAATAGTAAGTTCGATGATATAGACTTATTTTGCAGGTGTCAGTACTGAGTTCATCTTGAAAAACAAAGCAGATCAGCTTTGAACAAATGGCTTTGTCATCGGAATTTTAGGGATAGTGTTCTGCATTTCATTCAAATTAGAATTTTATTGCTTGATCTGGTTGCATGTGATTTTACCTTTGGGTTTTTAAACATTCTTTTTGTTCTGGTGTCATTTTCTAAAGATGTCTTGAAGTACACAGATGAATGAGCTAAAACACTGCATGTGGTCTTGCATTCCTTATAGCAGTGCGTGCTGGTCTGTATTATGTAAAATGACTGACAATTTAACCCTTTTGCATAAATGTAAAATGTTAAAACGCTAACTGCACTATTATTTAAAGACAGGAAGTAGGTTCATAGATAAGTACTAGGCTACCTGCCCTTGTGGGACATTTTAAGCCTAGTAAGTTTCCCTTTTTCTACTTGAAATAACCTATCACATTTGGTTATATATTGGCCTTACCCATTCCATGGTCAATAATTACATATTACCTAAGCAACTGGGATCATACCATAATAATTACCATACATAATCTGAGGGGACCCATGCATGGGATAAACCATTTAGGAGCTGCCTCTGTCTATTAGTCATGCAGGGGGCAGTTTTGCTGTAATTTTTTTGTTTCTCATCCATAGATCTAATTTGTGCTTAAGGAGGGAGGGACAGGGAAGAACTTTGTTTTATGTGGATTGGGGGGGGGGGTGTTCAACAGCTGCAGTATTATCTGCAAGATATAGTTGGCCCTCCAAACTGTTGTGTTGATGCTGCAGAACAGGTTTAGATCACAAATGCCATTTTGACTTGCTGATATGTAGTAAATCCATCAGAAATGGTTTGCAGGATCCTTGTATGCTAGACACAGGTCATCTCTTAACACTCTGTAAGGTACTGATTATAGTGACAGGGCTTTGAGTCAGTCCACATAGTGCACGTTATCTAGTCCTTGTATCCTTTTAGTAAGGTATCTCTGTGGATGTTCAGTTTTTTTCATGTGTCTGATATATCCCAAAAGGGATATTATACTCAGTTATTGGCCTAATGAGGGTTGAGTAAATTGGGACAATGACATCTCTAGACCTAGACTCAATCCCTTTGTTTATAAGCTGTGCAATGTAGAAGGCCTTTCTAACAACAATAGACATGTCATACAAAAGTTAGGTTACTGTCCACATAGGTTACTAGATCCCAAAGTGAGTCAACCCTTAGGGGCGTATTGTCAATGTGGAAGCTCCCAGGGGTAAATTACTTCCCAAAAGATACAATAATGCACTTTTGGCATTTAGTTTCAGTCCATGATTTTAGCACCAATTATTTATTTGGGACAAACCTTCCTGCAGGATGGCTAAGTCTTCTGAGGATTCAGTGACTGCTGCTAGGTTGCAGTCATATGCAGTCTTAATCAGCCACAGGTCTTTGATATTGGCTTTTACTTCAAAAAAGCAGATGTCAAACAGGAGAGGTCCCAGCAAAAAACCCTGGGAGACCCGACTGGTGACTGGTCTCTTTGAGGAGGTAACTACCTCTATTTTGATTATCTGTGTCCTATCTGCGAGCCAGTCAGCAATCCAAGTGGGTGACATGGGGGTTTATTCCCAGTTTATTTAGCTTTGCTACTATACCTGAGTGGGAAATTGTGTTAAAAGCATTAGCCAGATTGAGATATACGGTGTGTACTGTTTTGCCTTCATCCATTGCTTTGGTGACCTTCACAAAAAAATCTATAAGGTTGAGTAAGAATGACCCACCCTTGACAAATCCAAATTGAGACAGGTCCAGTGTTTGGAGGTTCCCTATGTCCTGACTGATTAAGTCCTTGATAGGTCTTTCCATGGCTTTGCATATGAGGCTAGTCAGACTTATGGGTCTGTAATTGCTTGGGTCTGTGGAAGGTCCTCCCTTATGCAGAGGAATGACTGTAGCTAGGCTGAAAATGAACCTTTTGTTAGGGGTTTGGCTAAATCATGCTTCATACTATTTAAAATGCATCCAGAGATATTGTGAGCACTAATTGATGCAGTAGTTTTTGCTTTTGATAGCACTTTTAGGCCTTGTTTGATAGCTGGAGGTGAGCAAGCTTCAGGTATATCCTGAGAGATAGAGGCGAGAAGAGGGCTAAAGTTTCAGCTAAATTTAAAAGCCAGTAAGTTTGATATCCTTGACATAGCTGGATACATCTGTGTCCTGTCATTATTACAAACCAGTACCCACCCCCGCAAAAAAATGGGGGGCATTTTACTGTATTAAGCTAGCCTAATAAAGTTAATGTCTTTTTTACAGATAGATCCACCCCTGAACCAACAAGCTTTTCCACTGAAGAGCCCCAGCCATTCAGGTCTCATTACTATGCCCTGTCCCAACACTCCTTCCCCACAACAGTTTATTAACAAAAAAAAAAAATAATATATATATACATATATATATATATATATATATATATATATAGTCGTTTAAACTGGAGCAATCTGCTTGCTACAAATGTAGCAAACAGGTATTAACAGTTTATACTCTGACTGCAAGGATCACTGTAATGCTCATGTTTTAGATAAAAACAGACAAACAAAAAAAAACTCCTCCTTTTAAGCTGTAGCAAATTGCTTGCTACAAATGCAGCAAACAGTTACTACAGTTTAGACCACACACAGAGTGCTATAGCACTCTAGTTTGACCACAAATGCAATGCTTTCTTTTAAAACCTGGGATTGCATTAAAGAGTGATTGTTATGATGAATGGCCAGTCATGGTCATGCAACACTTTGCTTCCAGGGCCATTGCCCCTCTTGTCCCATCCTAGCTTCACTTCTGTTCACTATATCTTGAGCCTTGATGTAGGTAACATTGTTCACAATTAGCTCAGCACATTGCTACATTGTACTTTTGAGATTACAAACATAACTAAAAAATGCCTCATGATTGTCTTTGGCTTGGGTAGCTACTTTAGCCTAAACTTGGCTTTGGTGAAGTTTATTAAGCTCCCGAATTGTTTGTTTATTTCAATGACAAGGGCACTAACATTCTGGAAATTACTCTTCTGACTTTTGGTCAAAATAATTTTCCTTTTATTATAAAGCTTTTTGATATTATGCTTTCACCATGTGGGTTTGTTTCTTGGGTTTGCCAAGCACTTGTTCCTATGGGGTACAGCTGCATCTTTGCAGCTATTTACATACTGTTATAGAATGGTGGTGTACATTTCTGTATAGTCAGTGGAGTTAACTGGATTTAGTGGTGATTTGAAGCTTGCCAGTGCATCATTTAGGAGTATGTAGTTTCTAAAGGTATCTTGGATGGAAGGGATCTCTGGTTTCAGTTTGATGTCAAAGGAGACTGCTTTATTGTCAGACCTAACAAGTGATGAAAATATGCAAGGGATGGAAAAATATGCTCACCATCTTAGTAAGGATAAGATCCAAGATGTTAATTCCCATTTGGGTACTCTGACTAATTGTCCAGGGCATTTGTATTGATGAAGTCCAGGAGTTCCTGTGCTTGTGCACTAGTGGTGCTATAGGTTTATAGGTCTATAGCTGGATAGCTTAGATCACCTAGGAAAATGGTATTGGGTTTAATACTGAGTGATTCTAGTTATTCTAGTTGCAATAGATAGGCAGTGAGGTTTCCTTTAGTCACAGAGTGGGTAGTATAGCTAGCTGATATAGGGTAAGGGACCTTACTGATGGGAATTCAGACATGAACAAACTCTAGTGCATCATGCTGCTGATATATGGTAAGGGGCCTTACTGATGGGTATTCAGACATGGACAAACTCTAGTGCATCATGCTGCTGATATATGGTAAGGGGCTTTACTGATGGGTATTCAGACATGAACAAACTCTAGTGCATCATGCTGCTGATATATGGTAAGGGGCCTTACTGATGGGTATTCAGACATGAACAAACTCTAGTGCATCATGCTGCTGATATATGGTAAGGGGCCTTACTGATGGGTATTCAGACATGAACAAACTCTAGTGCATCATGCTGCTGATATATGGTAAGGGGCCTTACTGATGGGTATTCAGACATGGACAAACTCTAGTGCATCATGCTGCTGATATATGGTAAGGGGCCTTACTGATGGGTATTCAGACATGAACAAACTCTAGTGCATCATGCTGCTGATATATGGTAAGGGGCCTTACTGATGGGTATTCAGACATGAACAAACTCTAGTGCATCATGCTGCTGATATATGGTAAGGGGCCTTACTGATGGGTATTCAGACATGAACAAACTCTAGTGCATCATGCTGCTGATATATGGTAAGGGACCTTACTGATGGGTATTCAGACATGAACAAACTCTAATGCATCATGCTGCTGATATATGGTAAGGGATCTTACTGATGGGTATACAGACATGAACAAACTCTAGTGCATCATGCTGCTGATATATGGTAAGGGGCCTTACTGATGGGTATTCAGACATGAACAAACTCTAGTGCATCATGCTGATGATATATGGTAAGGGGCCTTACTGATTGGTATTCAGACATGAACAAACGCATCATGCTGCTGATATATGGTAAGGGGCCTTACTGATGGGTATTCAGACATGAACAACCTCTAGTGCATCATGCTGCTGATATATGGTAAGGGGCCTTACTGATGGGTATTCAGACATGAACAAACTCTAGTGCATCATGCTGCTGGTAAGG
>NC_056745.1:1160874344-1160991844 GCF_019279795.1 Protopterus annectens
TGTCATGACCTTCTCTTGTGTGAGAGGAAGGTGTGAGTGCAGGCAACCTGTTGTACGTCTTTTCTGTTGTTAATTGAAAGGACTGATTTTAATTTCATGGTATAGTTACAGCTCTCACATATTGTATTTGTTTGCTTTAGGAGCAAGTGGTTGTCAGTATACATGAGACAATTGCTACATTGCCTCAGGATCCCTATGTCAATCAGGTTGGCTTGAGAAATAGCGGGAAAATGTCCCTCTATTATGGGAGGTATATATTGTAGTGATTTGAGGGGATGGGCTAGATTGAACAGGATTTGCTTGTGAGACTAACAAGGGCAGCTATTCTGTGGAAGACAAAGGGTGGAAGACTGGGTTAACACCTCAGAATGTGCAGCTGAGTTGCTCCCTCAGTAGCAATGTGCATCTGCGTTGCGCACAGTGAGTTAGTGGGGCTAAGAAGGTTCTCTAGCAGTTAACAAGGGAAAATTATTGTTTCTAAGCATTTGCATCTATACATGGCAGTGCTAAACCCCATTGCACAGTGCACAGCTATGGACAAACATGATGCTTAAATACAAGTGAAGTTAAACAGTTTAAACACAAACCAGCCAATGGGAGAGCCTGAAACGGAGCCTTATTCCAACAGTCTCCAACTCAGATGGGTCCTGGACTGCACACTTCTGCCACAGGGGTGCAGGAGAGCCTTCTTGATGTAGGATGGCTGATTTTAGTGCTCAGTTTATGCCAAACAGCCTAGATTCAGCATATCTGAATCAAGCCTAAGCTATGAACTACAGCAGGACTAGGATTTCAAAGTGTAGAAAAAACAGTTAAAGCAGCAACAACAACAACAAAAAAATTAAACAGCAATTGAGCAAAATACATCTCAAAAAAGTGCAGTGTAAGCTTAAAATATACTTATTTTTGCTTGATCACAATGGATGCCTTGGATTTAGTTCAGATTCACTCCAGGTTTCTGGCTAAGTCACCAAACTTGGAGTAATTCCACCAAACTAAGCCTAAAAGACGTCACACTCTGGAGTGCAGCAACCACCCCCCACCCCCATGCTGCACTGCAGTATCAGCAATAAATCTACCTTGTGTGGTAACAGAACCCACAACCTTCTACAACAAAGGTGGTTATGCTACCTCTTGCACCACTGACACTCACATACTGTAAGACACTGAGTTTAAGACCACAACTAGAACAGGGTCCTTAGCTCTGAGTTGACTGGCCTGGAACTGTCCCAATACAAAGACAATTCCTGAAATAGCATGACATACACTCAGTACACAAGAATTAAACCAGACCTTAATATCAACAGTTAGACCACTTAAACACCCAAAATGCAGCACAACTGTGTACTGGGATCATTCATATAAGCTTAAAGATGTTAGCTAAAGCAGATACAGACTGTTTAATTTAAAATCAGATCAAGAAATGAAAACACTTATGTGTCTTTCTCTATCTAAATGATATCCTCACTTAAGTTTGATCCTGTTAGGGCCAAAAAGATAACTGGGTTTTGAAGAAATGTTGCAAAGGACAAAGAGAGGGATATCCTTAAATACAAGTGATCAGGAAGAGTCAGGAAACTCTTTTCATGCCATGAGTTTATAATTAAATGATAAAGACAATGCAAATGAAAGGTACAATTGCATTTAAGGGCAGCATAGTTTAGGCAAGTAATGCTGCTAACCATATCTTCCAGCTGAATGTCCAACTACTGGCTATGGGGCGTGGGCCAGCAAAAGTACAACTTCTTTTTATCATTCTCCTAAAGAAAGAAAAATGGTCATGATGGACTACACCACCTTACAGAAGTTAACATCATTACCAATTTTCTGTAATAGATTCACAATTCTTGAGTTTTTTACAGGTCACTAACAGAGGATAAACTCATACTGATGGTCGGTGGGTTGATGGCCAGGGAAAACATAAATAGTTATTACATCAAGTTTCATCCTTCTGAAAATTTGAAATGCTCATGAGTCTTATTCCTGTTTTATCAAAATCAATAAATTCTCATGTTGTGAAGTTAGCAAATCAATGAACTGCAATGTAAAACAATATGTTTTAAGAAATGCCTCTAGATAAGGTAGTTTCAAATAATCAAAAGCATTTTCATGTCTAACCACATCAAAAGTTGAGGAATATTGGTAATTACAGCTTGGCGATTTACAAAAAGGATTTTATTAGGTGTTCTTACAAGAGATAAATCCATTGCAATCTAGGTATACTATGAAATATATTATTTTTTTTTACTCTCCAGACCAAATGAGTTATACGAATTTTGCAAAGAGCACTGCAAGATAAGAATACATTTTATTCCTGATTTACCATGATTTTTGTAACAATGTAAGAGCTTCAAATTTCATGGGGATGATTACACAGTCGCACACTATGTAATAGGTGACAATGCATCTGTTCAGACATTTTTTGATATACTGATGCATCAAGTGCATCTAAATCTGAAACCTTACTCTAAGTGACTTAACACAGACTTCCTCTAAACCACAACAGGTAATAACTGACTTCTGGTACTGTTTTGAGAAAACAAGACAGATAAGGAACTCAAAGTAAGAACCAGGTTCTTTACAGCAATTAGAGATGTAATGGAAGACACATAAAATGCTGCCAAATGCTGATAAGGTATCATCTGACAGAGCTAAAAAGTTACCTGAAGTTAGATAGCTAATCTCAGATGTATTATTCTTGATTAAATTCATTTAGGTGGCTTGTTCATCTATGTTATTCTTCTTGACAAGCTTCCATTATACTTTTAGTTTTAAAATTCAGCTCAATTTTACTTTTTGCTGTTTATATTTTTATTTTTCTTAATGTCAGTTAAACATATAGTAAAGTCCTGCAGCTCATTTTCCTATTTCACATTTTTATACATAGCTTCATTAAAGGGGGGCCACAGTGGTACAGCGGTTAGCATTTTTGCCTCACAGCAAGAGGTTCCCTGGTTTGATCCTCGGCTGGGGTGCCTTCTGTGCGGAGTCTTCATGTCCTCCCTGTGGTCGCGTGGGTTTTCTCCGGGTGCTCCGCTTTCCTCCCACATCCCAAAGACATGTTGTAGGTGGATTGGACACTCTAAATTGGCCCTAGGTGTGAATGCGTGTGTGTGCCTCCTGTGGAAGGTTGGGTGCTGGGCTGGCAACTCAACACTGTAAAACTCCACTGCCAATCATGAGCAGACATGTGATCCGCTGTGGCGACCCCTAACCGGGAAAAGCCGAAAGAAGAAGAAGAAGATACATAGCTTCATTAAGATCCTAGTAAACAGACTTTTTGTGTCCTAAATTTTCAATGCCTTATAAAGCAGATAAACCTCATCTGTGCTAATTTTCTACACTACAACTGCCATTGCAATTGAAAGGTAATCAAATCATGCTCATAAATTCCAAATCAAAATAAAAAAAGACATTATAAAAAAGCACCAGAACTTCTTTATTTTGAACACAAGCAGATGCCCTCATATAATATTGCCTGGAACTGGAATTGCAACTCACCTTGACTTTAGAGAATGTTAATTTATTAGCAATAGGAGCCAGATCTATTGTAGAATTACAAATATTTACTGTCTTTTTTCCCCTAAAGATGATTTGATAAGGTTTCCAAAAAAAACACACAGCATATATTGATGCTTAATTTTACATTATTATCTTCTGACCTCTTAGATATGCTATAAACTGTTAAGTCTGAAGTTCCTCTGTTTTCTTATTTCTATTTTGTTTAATGGTTACATATTTATTTAGCCAAATATTCTATATGAGCAAAACCTCTAAGGTTTAGATGTTGAAAAGGTATTGGCCAAAAACAGATCCCTGTAGGACTAATTTACAAATGTGTCTGCTTTGCTCCAAAACTCTAGCATGTGTTTGTCTTCTTATCCTAATTAAGCAGACAGACAGACATTTCTAATTTTAAACTGCAGATCAAGTGCAATTTATTCTGCTCAGGCCCTAGCATACTGAAAATAAATACTACAATACCTATTTTCAATTTGTCTCAACTATATGAATGTATATTTGCCAATGCACTACTACTTTCAGCAGTAATGATGTTCATATTCTAATGGTGTCTTCTTTATACTTGTAACAACATTTGCATGCCTGCTCATGATGCTTATATTTTGCAATATTCACATTCAGGTGACTGGCAGTGATGCATTTATTCTGCTTTTTGTTGTGATGTTATAATTGTAACAAAGTCTATATTCTGATATCTGTTTTATTAACTATATTTACCACAAGGGTGTGGGTTGTAACTAAAAGCGATCCTCAAACCACTTCATATGCCCAATGAATTAACTTCACCATATCTCACAGCTAACCAACCTTAAATCCAAGATGCCAAACGAAATGTGCAAATTTGCCATTTTTCTAACTAGAATATTATGGTTATCTGAGTAAAATGTGCTAACACAATCCACATGACAAGGATAATGTTAAGATTCTTGTTTCTTACAACTGTTACAGAGTCATACAAATAATGTAGCAGTGCTGTTTTTGAAGTAGCTTTAATCTTTTAACATATATCTTTTTATTATTTTTAAAGAGAAAAAATATGATAGAAATAACAACAATGACATAAATAAGAAGAAAAACAAAACACAACGTAACAATACAGCAACTTGTTATAAGAATGTTTGCCAGATGGAGAAAATATATAACAAGTGGCATGCCTATAAAAATGAAAAATAGGATTAAGTTACTGGCAATCTGTCTATCCATATTAAAACATTCCAGAAAATGCTAGAAGAAATCCCTTCTTGATCTATTTAAATTTATTACACAATAATCAAACAACATAATATAGCTCATTCATTTGTTTTAATGAGATATTCACTTACTTTACAGTAGATAGCCTATTATAAAGTTAAGGAGTAAATCACGATATAACTGGCTATCCCGATATCTCATGAAGCATAGAGAGAACAAGGTTCCAACTGGCTTGGTTCAGCATCATGAAGCTAAACTCTCTGATAGCTGTTTTCCATGGAAAACCACTGCTGGTGCAGTTTCTAAGTGTATGCATGGAGAGATTCCATTTTTGGGGGATTTCTTCCCTCCTTGTGTTTTTGGAGATGGTGCACAGGTTTGGGGATATGAGGGCTTGTCTTCCACATAGGGGTGCTTGCCCTCTGCAAAAAAAAAAGCTATTTATTTATTTATGTATTTATTTTTTTGTTGCTTTTCAGTAGTTGTTTTTGTCTGGTTATGACCTCATCCAGATATACTAAGACAAGCCGTGGTGACAGCCACTGAGTGGTGTAATTAACTTGCCACTTTATTGTCATATACTTCTACTGCTAGAAACCTATGTGTATTTTCATATATATATCATCCTCCCACAGATGTTATGCCAGTCTGTGTTGCTGCATTCATGTGTTGCTTTATGTTATGCTTATCACTTAACATAGTTACTGTTTGACTTGTATACATATTCTACCAGCAATTAATTAAAGAAGGGTAAAATGTATTTTGTTATTTAACTATGCATGACTTTGATTGCTTCTATATAGTTTGAGACAGCAGATCTGAATATGAACTCAAAGATGCAAAGTATACATTTCAAGATTCCTGCACACAGCTCATTCCTGTAGTCCATACTTTCCTAGCTTTACAAAAATGACTGCATATTAGCCAATGTCCTTTAAGTAGCAAAATAAATGCCTATAATTCAAACTTTTAAAACAAACAGCTATATGACTGAGTAAAGATGCTGCTAACAAGAAAGATACAATTTAGCATGCAATAAGCAAGCATCCAAAAATACTATTTTGTTTGTCTTTATTTATTTATTTGTATTTGTTTGTATGTTTAATAATCTGGGTAATGAACTGATTTATGAGTGACCCATTTGAGCCACAGCCAGAAAATTGCTAATGAAAACAGGATGGCAGGTTTAATAAAAAACAGTGACAGAATAGGTACACACATAATAACTGAAAGCGATATACACTAGAAAAGATATGAACGGCATACGATGAAATAGACTACAAATAATCTTGAAAGGTGGTAGTTCAATGGTTAGAAAAAATCAATGTGCGAAGAGTATATACTTATTATATAGGCGGTGAAAGAGCTGCACGAGTAACCAAGGCGATTAGAGAAAAAACTGCAGTGTACAAAGTGATGAGTTAGGACTGAAGTGGGAATTGTAGGCATAACAGATAAGACGTTAGTGCCATTCTCCCGAATAGTGTGCTAATGTCAAAGGAGATGTGGACGAGAACAATTAAGAAGATAATTAATATGATGAGTTTAAGTTATATGAGCAAGATGTCATTGTTCTTATAAAGATTAATACTTTTTCAACTTGATTGTAAATGGGCATGTTATGGATTTCTGTAAGCAGTCCCAGAAACTAGATGTCAAGACAAGAGATGGCATGGTTGGTACATGATAGCAAGCATGTTGATTTTGTGAAGATAGGTACATTTTGATCTGAGAATGAAATTGATAGTGGGTGTTTTTGATGGTTAGTCTGTGACTTAGGGGAAGACTGCTGCTGCTATGTAGGTTTTTATGTATTAAGCAGAATAGCGGGGCCTCTACAAACTTTCCTGTAGGGGTCTACTTATCCTGTCGAATAGTCATGCAATGATGTTCATGTTTGGGTGAAAGGAGTAGGAATCTGCAGTTCTGAAGAGAGTTTGGAGGTTTTTAAGATTTTTCTTACAGAGGTATGGCTTAGTAGGGTGCATTCTAGCTGATATTGTTGGTTGTCTTTATCTGTATCACTCCTTCCTTCTGGGATGACAAAATATGAAACTGTGAGGCAGTCAAAGAAGGTGAAGTTGATTGTAGTCTTTACGTTAATGATATTCAGGGCATGTTTAAGCACAAGGTCAAGGGATACGCAGAGGTAGCTGAATGTCAAAACATATGTCAAAGGGTTAGAATAAGGGGGTACATTTATTAACTTTATGCTAGCTCCTCAAGAACATCACTTTTGAATATTTACTGTTTGGATTAAGTTATTTATGAAGCAGCCCTGGCTCCTGGTTGTTGAGAGTTTGTAGGTATTTTGTGTTAATGTACTGCGCCGCATGGCACTGTCAAATAATACATTGTAATCAGCATAAAGGAGATATCGCTAGTTTTAATTCAGTTGTAGAAAGTTAACAAAAAGGCTGAACAGATAGGGATAAACATAATTCTTAGTGAACACCTGTAGTGATTTTTTTGCAGCTGACTGAAGGAGTTCTTGTACTTAGTAGAGAAAGTTCTGTTTAAAAGGTAGTTGGAATACCAGTCTAAGATTAAGGGCCCATAATTTAAGAGTCAGTTAAGTAGCACATTGTGGTTATCCAAGTCAAAGGCTTTAGACAGATCAACCTACAGGGTACCTGCGATGTGGGCTTTATTTGCATTGGTCAATAATGTAGCAGTCTAGGTGCATCTATGTTATAGGAGACCATTTTGATGAGAGGATAGAATTTTGTGTCGATAAAAGAAGCTGGAAGGATGGTTGTATGCTGCCTTCTTCAGGAGTTTACTTGGTTCAGGTAGAAGGGAAAATGGTCAATAGCTGAAAGAAATGGAAAGTTTGGGAAATTTGTGGATGGAGTGACTACTACCTTTTCCCAAATATCTGAGAATGTTTGCTTTGTGAGTGATAAATTGAAACTATTTATGGGCTCAGGGAAGGACCTCAAGGGTATATAGATGTACAGAGTTATCTAGGGTAGTGTTAGAAGAAATGTTGGAAAATTCAATTGCAAAGTCAGGAGAAGTTAGTGAGTTTTGGCTATGCTGAGATTTTGAATGTCCAATTAAGAGATTTAATGGCTTTCATAAAATTGTGGAGTATGAGAAACTGGATCTTTATGTATTACAAAGATAAGTGGCTTTCATGTATCCATTTGCTTTTTAATGTGACTACAAAAAGTTTACAAGTGAAAAAAGACAAGAAGAGTTTGGCTTTGTTGCCAGGTTTTTAGGCATTGCTGCAAACCTCCTAGAGATACAGTGTTATTCATGGTAGAAATGAGATTATACAAAGCATTAGCATTTGTGGATAGAACTGGGTTTGGATGCTAGTTAGGGCTGTAGTTAAGGAGGCTGCCTCATTAACACTAATGAGCATATGGAAAGAGGGCCAGCTAGTACTGTTAATAACATTTTTATATAATGGTCAAATTATTGCTTTAGCTTTGTTATCGAGGATGCTATTTTTGAAATATTTTTAGTGATGAGGATATCTAAGAGAGTACTGATACTGTTAGCTACTATGTATAGGAAAAGAGATTGCTAAGTATTAAACATAATGCATTTTAGTTGTTTGGTTGACTTTATGTAATTGATAGTACTGCACCTCTAATTCAGATAAAAAAGTGGCATGCAAAGCATTTTCAATAAATCATAATTACAGACAAAGGAGGCTGTGGCAGTTAGTGACAGAGATGGGAAGGGGGGCTGTCAACGTTGGTAATAAAAGGCGGGAGTGATTAAATAGATTACAGGAGAAGAGTGAAAACATATTGCAGATATTGGTTATGGGAGGAGTGAGTACCTTGATGGCAGCGGTGTGAATGATGAGCACAACTGGGTTCTTTGATATGTCTTTTCACTACAGGTGATCCTTTGCACCAGACACTGTAAAATGACCTACCTTTCACCATGCACTTATTCCCAGTCCTTGGTTTTCACGTTATCAGGCTCATAGTCAAGGATGCAGACAATGGAAGTGAATATACACGTTTGTACTCCTGATCAAAGGATATTTAACACTAGTCAGTGTGACAGACACAGGTTTTCTTTCTGTGTACTGCTGCTTAAGGGGGTGTGAATGAAATAGTAACAAGGAAGCATTCAGCAATACAGGCCCATTCCTAAGTTAGTTTTTGATACACTGTAAGACAAAAGGAGACAGAATTCATTTTCTCTTGTGTTTTTCCCATAACAAATCATAAACTGAAAAATCAACAAACTCCTACTGTATACTGTTTTGCTACTGAGGATGCCTGCTGTATCGTTGCTTTATAGCTGGGCAGATGTCCCTGATACGTCACACTTACTGTTTACTTTTAGACATAGCTGTTAAAGGCTTAAGTGATCTTTTCGTTTGTTGTAGTGACCACCCAACACTAAGGACAGGTACAAATAAATGAGCTAATCTTTGGTTTCTGTTCAAGAAAATTTCCATTTAGGAGGATCATTCAGAAGGTCTGAAGGAAACTGTAAATATCTGAATGCTGTTCATCTGCAACCATCTGCAGCATTAATATCAGCTGCTCAAATCAGTAGTCTATGATGCAGTGAAATGCAAAGAAAGAGTCCACCACTTGTACTAATGGAGATGTACCAGGGGAAACAATTTGCAGTCAAAAGATTTATCCTGCATTTCATGAGCATGAATCAGTTGTACAACCCTACATGATCTAGGATACTTCAGTCTCTGGTCTCCAGACTTTGATGACAGAACAGATAGGCATCCACTCTTACAGCCATTCTACCTAATGACAAAATCTGCAGACCCCAGATTAAGAGCAGGCCGGTTTTCCTCTCATCCCTCCTAAGAACTGTTTTGTTTCAGCAGTATGTTCATATGCATTTTTGAATATCAACACCATTCCTGACCCCACATGCTCATTAAGTGGCACATTTCATTCATTCCACCCACTCAATACATACAAATTTCTTAATTTTCCTCACATTGTTGATAAATGTACAACTTTTATCTTTTGTCCTATTATTTTGATTAATTCCTTTTCAAAAAGATGCTGCCTGCTCTATTTGTTGATTCATTTCATTATTTATTTATATTTGCTGACTGGGAAAGCTGAACTGAGGGAGATCTCATTTTCAATGTAATCCTGAGGAAAGAATCTCCAAAAAGATATAAATTATTCAACTGGATAGGATGACATCTTACATTTTTTGACAGACTTAAGAAAGTGTGAAACAGAAAAACACAATTTTCTCAATATGTAAGTCAAGGGGTGGGAAAGGTGTGATTCATAGCAGTTTATCAGCACAGTTCTAGAATTTTCTTTTATGGAATTATGACCCTGCTGTTCATGGTTAAAGCTTTGCTTTATTCCTTGCTTCCCTACATGTCAAAAAATCACAGATAAACTTTATTTGGTAATAAATAATTAGACAAACGATTACTTATGAGTGACATAATATTCTAACCCTATAAATAATCCAAGGAAGGCTATTTAGTCTAATTTTCAGTTTATGCAGAGGGGCCGGACATATTCTATATAAAATTTTCAGAAAAGCTGTACCGAACAACTGCACAACATCAATAATGGTATGCTGTGAAGGGCAGGCTAGTCAACTAATGTCAACCTTTGTATATAGATTACTGTCTCAGACCGGCTCATATGTCAAGTCTCACAGAATCATGATTTCAACTGTAAATTTTATCATGACCCCTCATCACAAGTGTGGGCAGATGATCACTGACTGAATTAGCTAAGACTCTGGCTACATGAACATAAGGAAATGTTATTGTCAAGATCCAGTCTTGTGGCTTGTAGATTGTAATCCATCTATTTAGTAGGTGAGGCTTATTATTAATACTACGTACATTAAAATGGACAAATTTAAGCCCTGCTGATTCAGACACTATATACTTGGTGCATCAACAAAACTGTTGTGACATAACCTTGGGTTTGGTTCAATATCATCACCTAATACTTTCAAGGGAGCACAGATCAATGATTTATGATGTCTAAAATTGCTATTGTTTTTCCAGATGTATGTTTGTTGTGCTGGGAGGTGATTTTTGTGTGTGTTTTAGGCTCTTAATTTTCTTTTGTAAAATAAGATATCTTGGAAAGATATGTAATAAATTAGAACACACAAAGAATGTAAGTTGTTAATTACAATATAAAGTTCCCTTTTGGGTTCCGGTTATCTAAAAAATGAAATGAAATGATTTATTTTAAGCTCCTTACAATTTCCATTTATTGGATTGGGTTACAGCTACTAATCATCAGTTAATATCTTGGTATCTTATAGCATGTTGATTTCAAAAATGAATTAGATCTGTAGACTGGAGACTTTATTACTGATATTTAACTCATGTATACCACTAAAATATATTTTAAGATGCATTATTTTGGGGTCATTTTATTTTTATTTAATTATTGAATCAAGTTAAATTTAAAAACTGACTGTCATTTAGTTTACTCTGTTGATTTACAGCTGTTGACAGCTGTAGACATCTAGTTCAAATTCTGGTGTCTTTCAAAATAGTTAATTAACAAGTGATTCAGGTTAGTAGACTCTCTGTAAGTTTATTTATTGATAATTAAGGCATATTGTCCCATTTTTAGAAGGACAGCAAAGAAAAAGAATGAGGGTCTTGAATATTCATACTGGGACCAGACAGAACAGCTTATGAAAACTGCCTGTGCCCACATGTGTGGGGCAATAGAAATTAAAAGGTAAGGCCATTCTAGACTTCTGTCTGGAAAATGGCTTGATAGTGGCCAACATATGGTTCAGCAAGAGAGACAGTCACAAGATCATATGCAAGAATAGCCAACATGCAACTCAGGTAGACTTCACCATGGTTAGCAAAGGGCAATGGGATAAAACCCCAGTGAAATAGTTGACTACAGCATAATTCAGTGGCTGCAATCAACACACGTAGTGGACAGAGAAGGCTCTAAAGACAACAGAGACTAGGCTGAAGACCTGGAAGTTGACTGCACCTCTGGAAGAAGAAATAGGTAGAGTGGAAGAAAAATGGCAGCATATCAAAACAGTATGTGTAAGGACTATAGAACAGAATAAGCAGCTGAACCAGGCATGACAATAAGGTACATAGGGAAGGATAGTCATGGAATGCAGAAGTCCAGGGGGTTATCAAAAAGAAAGAAGGACTGTAGAAAAAAGAGGGAGACAAAAAAGATGGACCAGGCTATGAAGGAATACTTGTTCCTAACATAGATGCTAAGACAGCAGTCACAATGACAAAGGCACTCTACAAGCTTCTGGAACATGGCTCAACAGATGTAGTAAAGAAACTCAATCAGGTTGCAAGGCAAAGACAGAAAGATAAAGCTAGTCATGCATTACACCATATAAGGGATACCAGTAAGAACCTGCTCACCAGTGCACAGGACAGCAAAGGCAAATGTAAAGAGTGCTTCCTGAAACTTCTGAATGAAGAAAACCCCACAGAAGTTGTACTGCCCCAGAAACAACCTATGATGAAAGAGGAAGAAGTAAGAACAGCACAAAAGAAAATGAAATCAGGGAAAGCAGCAGACCCAGGTGAGGTCGCAGCAGATATAATCAAGCTGTTGGGTGACTTAAGGAAGAAATCGCTCCAGAGCTTATTTACATCAGTATGGAGAGAGAAAGGCATATGCCAAATGACTGAAGCATACGTATTCTGCTGTCAGTGTAAAAGAAAAAATGGGCATTCACAACTGAAAGTGCTGGAATGAATGACTGATGAATGAATACACAGACTTGTAGAAAGTAATAAGGGAGATGAACAGTTCAGATTCAGGTCATGATGCAACACAGCCAACTTAATGTTTGCAGTGAGACAGATAGCTGAGAAGAAGCTAGAGATAAGGAAAGAATCCAAATTGGCATTCCTACAATTGGAGAAAGCACATAAAAAGGTCTCAAGAAAGCTGATTTGGACAAACCTGCAATGATTCAAAGTCCCGGAAACATTGATAGAATTAGTGCAGGATATGAACAATGACACAAGTGAAAACAGGGTTCAGGCTCATGGAAGTGTTCCCAGTGGGGGTGTGGGATGAGGATAGGTGTCATCAGGGGTTGATTTTCAGCCCATTTCTCTTCATACTGGTGATAGAGTACATTGGCATACAGCTCATAGTGTACAGGTCAACAAAGCTGTTATGTGCAGATGCTGTGCCATTACAGATTCTGAACAAGGACATCAGCATATGAGATAACTCTGAGTACCGACAAAACAGATGTTCTAAAATAAATCACCATTGCAGTAGCCTATGCTATGTCAGTTTTGCCACCTGTACCAGCCAGCTACCAAATGCTTTGGGCACCTTCCAGGCACTTCCTCTGCCAGGAGCGAGCAGAGAAGTCATTATAAATGTTAAGTGGAACACCAAAAGCTTCAAAGCTTCTTTGTTTCTGAAGTGAATGGTTCTTTGGCATTCCACCTGTCAACTGGCTGCAAACTTCAGGCTGGGTAGGTAAGCCCCCACTGACGAAAGCCTTCCTTCTAAAATTAATTTCATGTGGAGAGCATGTATTATTTTGTACTGTTTTGGCAATAATTTGCCTGCATGTACTTATGGAAATAAAATGAAAGGGTTGAACATGTTTATTTTAAATGTGTTCCCAGTGCTTGTGTGAAGCTTTTGTGAGGAAAAAGTTTAATTTCTGAGTACAAACTTTACTTAGATTACTGTTTAGAGTGTTAGGGAAAGGATAGTGTGACTGTGCGGTACTGTCAGTGTAATACGTACCTCTGAGCATCTAGTTCTTCTCACTTGCATACTTCCTGGTGCATCTAGGCTATGATACCTACTGTTGGCTCTTCCTTGTCAGCTTACCCATGGAGTAGCAATTGGTCCCAGCTTCCAAAGAGATGAAGCTTTCTAATGAGTCCTGTAGGGTGTTTCTGGCCCCCTCCTTGTCCCAGCCACTGGTGGGTGACACTGCTGTGGCCACTCATTGTTCACATTACCTACCCCAGTCATTTTGGTGTAGCATTTGCAGCCATCAATGATAAGGAGATAGCCACATCATCTGTGGCTATAAGAAAGTGCAGGATGGAACAATGAAAACCACTTTTGTCACTGACTGGGAAAGAGGTAGGTGAAAGATTTTTCACTTGGCCAGGATGGGAGTGTGAGTGCTGGGACCATTGTGCCTAAGGGGCCTGCTGGACTGGAAGGGACAGTGCTTAGTGAGATATCTGTCAACCTGTCTCTATCACTCTGAACAGAGTTGATCTGTTTTTGACTAAGGAACTGATGGCTGCCATTCCAACAACTAGTTAGTCCTCAAGCAGGAAGAGTACAAGAATTCCTTCTCAATCTTATAGGACTTTCCAGTCAGAAAGTGAAGCTTTACATGGGAGTAGTGTGCTTCTGAGGATTCTGCTCAGTCTGAACTTTCAGGTTATGAAGAAATCATTCTTACAGATATCCCTAATGAAGAAATCTCCTTTCCAGAAATTGTATGTCAGAAATTTTATCTAATATGAGTGAGGTATTTCAATAGCAATGGAATGAAGCCTCGAAGACTCAGAAAATGTGATATGATTTATTACAATTGCAGATGCTTAAAACAACTCCTATTCCTCCTATTTTGTCTGCTTTAGATGTTTTTCTTACTGCAGCCACTTTACTAGATAGACAACCTTTGGCTGCTACAAAGGTTTGATAGATTATATAAAGAAACCCAATCCCATGAGCATGTGTTTTCTAATCCCAAGGCATACCCAGCATTCATCTCTCACTCGAAATCCGCTGCTGCCAAACAGGTTACTGCCGCTCACAACATTCACACACATAGATGGGAAGGTGATGGATAAGTTGGGGAAGAAGATACACGCTTCTAGTGCTTTAACTTTCATGACATTAAATTGTTAAGCCTATTTATTAAAGTTTTTACTTGTGTCATTTGAGAATACAGACAAGTTAATAGCTAGCCTTCCATCTTCTATAAATGGTTGTGTGACAGCTGTTTCTCAGGTCACTAAATATATTCTGAAGTGCACTTATGAAGCCTCTTATTCTTCTTTTGGAGCTGCTGTATCTGGATCACTTCTGAGAAGACTTGCTTGGCTTTGGTCTCACACCTTCCTAAGGAAGTAAAGTTTGAAATCTTGAGTTCTCCTTTAGATACAGATTCTCCTTTTGCCCTTTCTGCAGTTGAGGTATTCAAGAAATGTGAGGAAATGTAGAAACTGATACAAGGAGTGACATAGTAACAGTCTAACCCCCTCCTCAACCCCCTTTCCCAATAAACAATGTAAACATCAGGGGCCAGTACATGGGAGAGGTAGTGGAAACAAACCTCTTAAAAACGGGAAAAGCTTCAAAAAGATGGAAGCATCTTGCACCATCAATTGCGTATCTTCATCACTTGTTTGGTCTGACCATAAAGCAGTCTCTTTCAAAATAAAACTAAAGCCAGAGATCCCTTCCACCCACAGTACCTTTGGAAATTTCTTTAAGACAAACTGCTTACTCCTAATTGATACATTGGCAAGCTTCAAATCCTCACCATACCCAGTTAATTCCATTGAATACAAGGAAACATATACCACCACACTATATAAGAAGGTAACATCTGCGTACATGCATCTGTACCCCATAGAAACAAGTGTAAAGCAAACCCCAAAAACATACCCATACTGTTGTACCATAAAATTAACTATTAACAAGCTTTACAATAAAAGGAAAAGAAAAAAGAATTTTGATGCAAAGTAAGAAGAATAATTCTCAGAATATCACAGCTCTTGTCACTGAAATAAACAAACAACTCAGCAGGTTAACAAAAACCACAAAAATCAACTTTGAGCATAAAAAAGCTACCCAAGCCAAAGACAATCACAAGGCATTTTTTTAGTTTGGTTTGTAATCTCAGAAGCACAACACAGCAATGTACTCAACTGATTGTGAATGATGCTGCCTACAGCTTAAACTTTACCCCTCTCTTCCCTCCGTCTGCCCCTCAAGATTTACCTGAAACTGGCTCACTTCCAGCTATTACACAATACAAAGTCCTAAAAGTGCAATCAAAATCTAAAAATACTCCATTGATAGGTCCGGACAATATCCCTGGATGCATCTTATAGGTTCATAGATTCATAGGCAATTACTAGGCTAACGGCTCAGAAGTCCTTACAAGCCTAGCCATATTTAATGTAATTTCCCAATTTTCTATAGCTAGGTGAACCAGGTTTATGGAGGTATGAGGCTATGCTATGGTATGTAATATCAATTGACTCTGATCATGAGGTATGTGGGCACTACCTCAGGACTAAATTTGCGATTACCCTTCCATCGATCTAGGTTGCACATAAAGAGGACCAGGGAAGGACTTTGCTTCATGTGAATGGAAAGCTTGTTCCAGAGAAGGTATAGTCTCTGGGAAATATATCTATCTGTCCCTCATGATTTAATTATGTCAGAGGCTAGGTTAAGATCCCTAGAATAATTGACCCTTGTGCAGTTTGATTTACGAAATGTGTAACTTTTTCATCAGGGCCGGATTTGAGACTGCCCTGTAGGCCCATACACAGATTGCCCCTTATTAGACTGTAGGAGACAGAATACACTGGTAAGGCTTTCAATTTTTCCATGTAAGCCTTATGTTTTATACCGTGTATCTTCCTGGTGAGAAATCTCTGGCATTGCTCCAGCTGCTGCACATGTCTGGTGAGGTACACATTTTACTCAATTACTGGACTGATGAAGGCCAAATCAAATGGAATTATAACATCCTTTGGTCTGGATGCCATGCCCTTACTTATGAATTGTGCCAGATAGAAGGATTTTCTCACCACTGTGGACGCATGGTGGTCGAAGTTCAGATTACTATCAACCTGAGTACCCAGATCCCATACTACTTGGTCTACACTTAGAGGGTTGCTGTCTATATTGTAATTATCTGGGGTATTTGCTTTCCCAAAGGGGAATAATTATGCATTTTTTACATGTAGTTTCAATCCATGGCTCTGGCACCAGTAATTTGTCTGCATTAATCCTTTCTGCAGTATATCAGTATAACTCAGGGATTTAGTCATTGCCCCCAGTTTGCAGTTATCTGTGAACTCAGTCAGCCAAAGGCCGTCTACATTTGTCTTGACTTCTGATAAATAAATACCTATCAAGAGAGGCCTAGTACAGAACCCTGTGGAGTGCCTCTGGTGACTGGCCTCTTGCTTTAGGTGAATTAACCCCCCTTGACAGTATGTGTCCTGTTGCTGAGACATCTGGCTACCCACCTGGCGACGTAAGGGCTTATGTCCAGTTGAAAGAGTTTCTGTATAATACTTAAGTGGGGAATTGTGTCAAATAACTTGACCAGGTAAAGTAGGCAGTATGTAAAGTCTTTCCCTCATCCTTGTCCTTGGTGACCTTCTTGAAGAAGTCAACCAGATTTAACAGACATGATCTACAATTAATGAATCCGAACTGGGTAGGGTCCAGAATCTGGAGATTACCTATGTTCTTGTTGATAAGGTCCCTGATGATTTTTTTCCATGGCCTTACAGCTGAGGCTAGTTAGGCTTATCAGTCTATAATTTCCCTGGTTGGTTAATAGTCCCCCCTTGTGCAGAGGGATGACATTTGCTGTCTCCCATTTTGCCAGAACATAGCCTTTCTGGAGCCTGTGGTTAAATAGGGATCCAAGTGGGCCTGCTAGGCCGTGTTTTAAGTTATTTAAAAAGCAACATGGGAAGTTTTCAAGGCACACTGATGCCATGTTTTTAGCCTTGGACAGTGCAGAGATGACCTGTTGTCTTGAGATAATAGGCTGAGGAATGGTGGCAAGTATACTTTGGGGGACAACTGGAGGGACAGGGAGGTGAAGTTTGATCCAAATCTGTCAGCTAGCAGGTTGGCTATTTCCTCCAGTTGAGTATGGGTAGTGCTGTCCACAACCAGCTCTGCACATAGCTGGGTATTCCCCTTAAGATTTCAGACATAGTTAAAAAATGCTTTATGATTTTCCTTGGCTATGGAGGCTACTTTTGCTTCATAATTTGCTTTTGAGGACTCGACCAGATCTCTGATTTCTTTGTTTAGACTAGTGAAGGATTTCTTCTTCTGCTGAGCCTGTTCCTGTTTATCTTTGGACATTAGTTTCTTTATTTTTTGTATGCTGTGTTTATTCCAGAGGTCCACCAGGGTGTCTTGTTTTTCTGGCAAGACCTGGGTTTAATCCGGTCTGGTACTGTTAATTCTACATACCTCCTTAAGTGGCTATACAGGGTATTGGTGTACACGTCTGCATAGGATGCTGTGTTCGGGGGAGCTTTGAAATTTCTTTTGCCATCACTGAGTAGGAGATAATTTGTCCTGGAGAAATTCTTTAGCATTTTTGAGCTTGATGGGATATTTGGCCTTATATTTATTTCAAAGGAGACTGTTTTGTGGTCCAATCTTACCAAATAGGGCATTACAAAAGGCAGGGTGGGGTGCAACAAACTCCCATGTTAGTGAGTACTATGTCCAGGATATTTGAACCCCTAGTGGGTGTGCTGACCAGCTGCCCCAGATCATTTGTACTGACAAAGTCCAAGAACCTCTGAGCCTGCATATTAGTGGCCATGTATGTTCCCCAGTCATTGGTAGGATAGTTAAAATCACCCATGTGTAAGGAATTGGGCTGCATGGTGAGTGACTGCAGTAAGTCCAGATACATGGTGAGTTTTCCTTGGTTCTTGGTGGGGCTTCCTATATCTGGCTATGATGTGGTATGGGATTTTGCCTGTGGTTAGTTGGACATGTAGCTCAAGACATTCATACTGTTTGACCAGTCTTGAGGTGTGCTTATCCTTTATGAAGATGGATACACCTCCTCTTTTGGTTCTTTCTTGCTGAATCAGTGGTCTGAACATATGGAAGGTGTAGCAGCCTTGCATGGCTGGGGTGCCATCTGCGACTTTGAATCATGTCTCAGTACCTGCACGTCAGCATTTTCCAAGGTGAGGAGTGCTTCTAGGGAGTGCAGCAGTACCTTGACCTTATGAAGAGATTTTGTTATGTTGGGAGGTTGGTTACTTTGCCACTGTCTAAAAAAGGCACTATAGGGGAGGTTAAAGCCTTTGCCAGTATCTGATATCCTAGAGGAGACAGATGCAGACCACTGTTGCAAAACAGCATGGTCTGCTGATCATATCCTCCCAGGCTGACAAATATTGTATCCCTTGGACTGACACCAACAGTTAAGCCAGTTGTTAAAGTTAATCATTTTTTGTTTGTATTGTAGCATCATCCTTGGTGAAGGTAGAATGCTGCTCAAGGTTAGGTTCATATCTGCCTGGGATACATAATCTTAGAACTCAATCATCTCTCTCATCATATAGTCCAGGAAGGTACATCTCAGGTCATCTGGACCAACATGGACTACAACAGAGTCATACTGGTACTTGTGGCTAAGTGACTTAAGTGCTTGTGCGATCTGATGGATCCTGGCCCCTGACAGGCAGCTACCATAACTTCTCCTTATCCAGCCTGGTGAGGGGGACATCCTTGTGTCTCACTATGGAGTCTCTTATGACTAGTATCTTAGGTTTTGTGGTGTTTCTCTTTATGCGCATATTTGTCCAGACACTGCTACGTGTATTATTATATGTTGTGGTTTTTGTTTTCTTTGTTGTGTGTATACATGCAGTTTCTGAAGGTAGCATTTGGGAGGCCTCTGAGTTTTTGGTACATTACTAGTGAGTACCACTGCATTTATGAATTTTTGTGTTAAATCTGTATTTAATTTGGGAAGTGATGTGTGTGTGGACAACCTGTATGGCATTCAATTTGTCTGTAAGTGAGAGCCTTGCCTCCATTTTCTTAGTATAACTACATCTCTCACATATAGTATTTGTTTGTTCCAGGATGAAGTGGATGTCAGTATATATGAGACAATTGTTACATTGTCTCAGGATGCTCATGTCCATCAGGCTGGCTACAGCGATGGTAGAAAATTGTCCATCCTTGATATCAGGTTGTTACTGTATGCTTTATCAGGATAAGGAATGGGTTAGTTAGACTGGACTGTGCTGGTAGCACAGAGACTATGAGTAGGAACTATACTTTGTGCAGTCTAAGGTTAACCAACAGAATTATGCTGCTCAGTGTGCAACTTAGTTGCTTTTTGAAAAGCAAGGGACAGTGTATGGCTTCAGTGATAATTATTCTAGGGATGTTTTATCTTAAAGGCATTTGCATCTGTACAGGGCACTGCAAACAGCTGCTGTACAGGCAGCAGCTTCACCCAAACATTAGGCTTATATACTAGTGAAAAGGTACAGGTTTTAAGATATCAGGAATGCACACAATAAGCATTTTACCAGCAATTCTCACATCAGATAACTTTAGATCAGCACACATCTGCCACAAGATTACATAAAAAAGCCCAGGAGTAAGAAGACCACACAATCTAGATACTTTAGCCTGACTATCTGATACAATGTAATAACTACTTAAAGCAGCAATATAACAGTACATTTTTTTATTTAAAGTGCAGCAAATGCAGCAAATATGGGAAGCTAATAAAATGCAATCACAATTATCAACAGAAATGCAAAATAATACTAATTTTAATCTTTCTTAGCAGAGGATTACCTTAGTTGTAAGCAGATGGAAATATCTGGCATAGTCACCAAATGATGAACAGCTCTGAGCAATTAAGCCCAAACTAGAGGAAATGCTAGGTTTATATGCAGGTAAAAAAGGAACAGGTTTTAAGCTCACTACCAATTATGAAAGCACACAACAAGCCTTCCACCACCAGTCCCCAACAAAGATGGGTTTAGATCAACACCTTTCTGCCACAAGAGAGCAGACAAAACCTTTTTAATGTAAAATGGCTAGCTTAGAGCCCAAGTGTAAGAAGACCACACAACCTAGACACAACGGCCCTGACTATCTCATACAATGTAATAAATACTTAAAGCATCAGTAGAACAGCACATTTTTAACATGATTTAGTCACACCCTTAACTCAATCTCTGCCTCTATATAGGTTTCATACAAAGTGAATGGAAAGCACCTACCATCATTCACCTGCATAAGGGAGGACATTCCGCAGACCCAGGCAATTACATACGTCTGACTAGCTTCATATGCAAAGCCATGGTAATACTTATCACAGAACTAATCAATCAGGATATAGGGAGCCTATAAACACTGGTCCATTTGATTCATCAAAAGCAGGTCATATTTATTCAATGTGATGGATTTTTTGAAAAGGTCATCAAGCAATATATGGAGGCAAAATGGTCCACACCACATACCTCAACCTGGCCAAAGTTTTTGGCACAATTCCTTAGTCAATCATAGTAGAAAAACTAAATAAACTTGGAATACACCCCTATGTCACCTGCTGGATTTCCAAGTGCAGTTTAATATACATAGGATGCAGATAATCCAAATAGGGTAAGTTACTTCCACAGAGTGACCAGCCACCTGTGGAGCCTTCTAGGGTTTTGTGCTGGGGACCTGTCATGCTTAGCATCTACTTTTCAGAAGAAAAAGCCAATACTAAAGGGTTCTGGCTGACTAATTTTTCAGATGACTTCAAGCTAGGCACAGTCATTGAATCCCCAAATGACTTAGCTATCTTGTAGGAAGGTTAGTCCCAAATAAATAACTGGTACCAAAATCATGGACTGAAACAAATGCCAAAAATGCATTATTGTATCTTTTGGGAAGTCATCTATCCCAGGAAACTTCCACATTGACAAATAAATAAAGGGATTATGTCCAAATCTATGGATGTCATTGCCACGCTTTACTCAGCCTTCATTAGGCCAATCATTGAATTTAATGCCCCCTTTTGGCATTTATCAGTCCTGACACATGCAACAAGTATAACACCCTACTTTACTAAAGGGATACAAGGCATAAACCACATGTCCTACATGGACTGACTCAAAGCCCTGTCGTATACTCAATATCCTACAGACTGCTAAGAGGTGATTCATGCCTGGCATACAAGGCATCCACCAACCCATTACTAATGGATTACCTGCACGTCAGCAAGTCAAACAGCATCAGAAATACTCAGTCTAGGGATCTAAATCTCTTCTGCACCACCAACAGAATAGTTTGGAAGGACAGTTATATCTCGCAGAGAATATCAACTCCCCACCCACATTAAACAAATTTTTCCCTTTCCATATTCAAGTGCAACTTAAGTCACTGGAGGAAAAACAGAAAATTTACCCCACAACTGTCCCCTGTTCTACTAATGGACAGAGGCAGTTTCTAAATGTTTTATCCCATGCATGAGTCCCTCAAATAATCTATGGTATGATCCCAGTTATTCGCATTAGGGTAATATATAATTATCAACCACGGGATAGGTACAGCTAATCTCTAACCAAATTGGATGGGTTATTTTGAGTAGAAAGGTATAAAATGGCCTGCAAGGGCAGCTGGCCTTGTACTTACCTATGAACTTAAAAAAAAGTCAAGGACAGACTTCACAGTTAGCATGACTATCCACCTGTTCAGGCCCCTTCCCCTCACCCTGACAACCTCTCCATCTCCCTCAATCTTCAAATGCCTTTTTGGCATCAACTAGTCCTAGACATTTAGATTCTGTGGGTGACCTAATGAGGGTTTTCCTGGCAATGGGAATTCCCTCACTTCCTGCACATTCCCTCTTCCCAACAAACTAAATGTCTCTATTTCTTTCCATTCTGCACACTATGATGTCCCAGAAAGTAATAGAACCTATGCCCATTTGTCTTTGAGCCAAAGGCTGCTATTCAAGGACTTTTGTAATCCCCAAACCAAAAAGATCATGAAGGCCAGCATTGGACCTTTTGGCTTTAAATCTCTATTTCATGATTCACAAGTTCAAGATTTTCTCTCTTCAGAATGTTGTATCCTTGATACCAACTCAAACTTTAATGGTAAAGCTAGACCTAAATGATGCCCATTACCACATGCCTACTGACAAACAGCTCAGGTATTTCTTACAATTGGCTGTACATGGCTTACATTATCAGTTCTCTGTTTTACCTTTTGGAATCTCCACTGCACAAGGATATTTGCAAAATGCCTAGCTCCAGACATAGCTCATTGCAGACTCCAAGAAATACAATTCCCATATTTGAACGATTGTCTAATCTTTGCAGATTCTATTTCCTGCTGTCAATAGTCTCTAAAACTGACCAGAAACTTCTACCCAAGCTGGGATTTTAAATCAACTAGCAATGTCTTCTCTCATCCCTTCACACAAAATGGCATTTCTGGGCTATTTGTCATACTCGACCAAGAGAAATGCTTTTCTTCCTCCAAAGCAGAAATGTTGAAACAGTTCTTCTCTGTGTCAATCCAGCATCTGTAAGTGATTTTCTCAGGATTCTGGAGTACATAGCATGGATGATTATCATACTGTCTTTTGCCAGACTACACATGAGGAAAATACAATGGTAATTCAGATCAGTCTGAACATAGCATCTAGTTCCTTTGACTTTTTAGATTCCAGTTCTGGAATATGTAAAGAGGGATACTGGATGGTGGGTAGACCAGATAGCTTGCAATATAAGTCTTCAATTCACCCTTCCTTCTCCATCCCAGTCAGTCCCACAGACAATTCAGATTTGACTTGGAGAACAGTTTCAAAAGAGGTAAAAGTGCAAGCTCTGTTGGATCCTGTAGACATAAAGAAGCTCATAAATGTCAGGGAGATATTGGCTGTTATCAATGCTTTGCAGGACCTCTGCCAGAGTATACAGACAACACTATAGTGATGAGGCGCATAAACAAATAAGGGTGTTCCAGATCCTACCCTCTTATAGACTGACTGCGATGGCTTGGGAGATAGCAATTCAGCTCAATTTGACTCTTCAGGTTTTATACATTCTATCAGAGAAAAACTTTATTGCAAACAAGTACAGCAGGACCAGGAAGACCTCCACATATGGAAACTACATCCAAGGATCTTCCAAGAATTGATGTGCCAGTGGGAAACACCTCAAGTAGATCAGCTTGCTGCAGTTCAGAAGAGACAGCTACAGAAATTCTGCTCCAGGAATCCTTGCAGGTAGGCCTGGAAGACAGATGTATTTTCATTTCCATGAATAGAATGTTCCTGTATGCCTTACCACCCTTTTCACTGATTACTTTTGTTTTTCTAAAAATCCAGAAAGTCTCTCCAAATAATTGTAGTGGTGATCTCCTTTTGGCTAAGGCAAAAGTGGTTCTCCCTTATTTTCAATCTGGCAAAGGTTATTTACCACAGCTTCTCCACACTCCAGTCTGAAAACGCTTCATCTAACTACCTACACACAATTTTGAAACCTTTTATGCAACTTTTTTTCTGAGAACATGCAGCATGTACCTAAAAATGAGAGAAAACTGTTACTAGGAAATCATATTTGGGTAATGGTGCCATTTTAATAGCCAAGATGTTTAGCTTACTGGAATGCCTTTGGTTCTTGATAAATTGTGTGAGTTATTGTCCAATGATTTGACACACTCTTCAACAAAGGTACACTTGTCAATCATTTCAGATTGTCTTCCCATAGATACCCACCTTTGCAAACAATTTTTGAAAGTTGTCTTGCATATCCACCCTCCATGGGATCTCAATTTTGTGCTTGAAAAGCTTACACAGTGCCCATTCAAGCCAGCTAAACAGGCTGAATTGAGGCTCTTAACATGCAAGCATTAATTGTGAGTCAACCTGACCTTATTTTTCTCTAGGAGAGTGTTCCTTTGGGAACAAATTCTACCTTTATGACTATAGTAGTTTCAGAGTTTACTTTAAGACAGGTCCTTAACCTCAAGGTTTTCTTTGCTAAAACTAAAAACAAGGTAGAAAGGATGCTTCACAATCAGGATATACACAGTCATCTCAGATACTACCTAGACAAAACTCAGCCTTTCAAGAAACCTGACAAGCTACATGTCTCTTATGAAGATAAGAAGAAAGTAACCAATGTCAAAGTTAACAGTTTCTTCATGCGTGTCACATGCAATTATATTCTGTTACACTTACCACAAGAAGACACTTTCAGGCACAGTTACAGCTCATTCAGTAAGAGTATTGGCTTCTTGTATGAAATTCTGGAAATGGGTGGGCACTAAAAGCAATCATGAGGTAGCCACTTGGTCCTCAATACAGACCAGTACAAGGCATTACATTTTGGATTCCTTTACCAGATCAATAATTGGCTTAGCTAGGACCATTTTCTATGGACTCGCAGAATCTTAGCTATTGGCCCCCTCCATGTTTTGCACTGCATACCTAAGCTATAGAAACTTACCCACATAATAGGCTACCATAGTGCAGATTTGTTTTAGAACATAGCAGAGTTGTTAAAGAAAACTAACCATAACAGTAGATGTTTTAATGTATCCCCATTGTAGTAGCCAGTTCTCCATGCAGCCCCCAGTTTCTGTTTTCCTTCCTGATATGTTGCCAGGGTGTGGTCCCTTTCAGCCTTTTGCATATAGTTATAAGGATAGCTCTGTTTGTTTCATGGCATGTGAATTCAAGGGTCTAGTCTTCTCCCTAGGCCTAAAACTGCTCTGAAGCTTAGTGCTCCCCCTGCCTTTTATAGGGAGTGACTCATACACCAAAAGATTTTGGCAGTTATTCAGTGCAAGTCAGATAAACCTGCATAGTTTTAGGGTACTGCAATGGTAATCCATTAGAAATCTACTATTATAGTAAGTATACTTATACAACTGTATTTTCTTATAGTGCAGCAAATGGGGGAAATCAGAAGAAGTGGAAAAGTGAGCTAGAAGGGAAAATAGTAGAAGAAATTAACAGCTTCAAGTATCTGGGGTAGGTCTTTGAGGAAGATGAAAGTCTGAATGAGGAGGTCAAAGCTAGGATCAGAAGGCCTGCGGTATCTGTCAGCCTGGGATGACATAGTCGACAGACCCCGATGCTTTGCCAAAGATTGTCTTCATCTGTCACTCATGGGATTTTGGTTACTGGCTAAGGCTCTTGCCACCTCCATAGTGACTTTTTAGGTAATGACACAAGAGCAAAATTCTCGATATAAAAATACCCTCTAAAAACAACCTCAAGGTTATGCTGCTAAATGCTAGGAGTCTAAACCAGAAATTGCACTGGAAACAATCCTCACCTTGGAAGATGCTAACATTTGTGCAGTCACTGAGACCTGATTTAAGGCTGTGGAGAGCACCCCCATTATACCAGGTTACATTTCCTTCCACATGTTCAGACCACAAACCGAAGGTATAGAAAAGGAGGTGGTGTATCAATATTCATTTAAAGATTAATGCATCTCTAGATTGGATAAACAGCATGATTCTCTATGAATAACTTCAGGTGCAATTGACTTTAGGTAAGACCCCTTTCAGGTCATTGCCAGCTATAGAACCCTCCTCCATGAATCAGGACATCCACTCAGCCTACTTGGATCTACTTGAGTCAATCAAGATACAACCAAACACCCTGGTTTTGACTGACTTTAATTACCCATCCATTGACTGGGTAAATTATACATGTTCTACCTCACTTGCCCAAAGGTTTCTGGACTTTGTTACTCCAATGCCCTGGACACGCTGGTTGACACACCCACAAGGTCCTCAAACATCCTGGATCTGGTGCTCACCAACATTGGGAACCAATGTCCTGGACCAGCTGGTTGACCCACCCACAAGGGCCTCAAACATCCTGGATCTGGTGCTCACCAACATGGGGAACCTCTGCACCACCCCAGCGTGTGGCCATCCCTGGTGAGATCTGACCACAAATCAGTTTCACTAGAAGTAACTATAACACCCCCCCCCCCAGCAACAACTAGACTAAAAAACTTCTCCAAGGCCAATTGCAACCTCTTACATGACAGCATACATAGCTTCATAGCCCCTCCCCCCCGCTGATGGAACAGACACCTGTGCTGAGTTATACACAAATGCTTTATACGAGCACCTGTGCAATTGTATTGACTCTGCCTTCCTGACAGAACCAAAACAAGATCTTCAAGGAAAACAAACCTGTTTGGTGGACAACTGCCATTAATAGCCTATACAACAGGAGAAAGAAATTGCTGTCTAAGAGTAGGAAGGAATGGTCTCAAAACTGGAAACACTCCCTCCTTAACTTAAAGAAGCAAATAAGACTCTTAGTGAAGTCCTCCTAACTATGAATCGAAATTAGCTTCCCTAACTAAGGATAATCACAAGGTGCTCTTTAGTTACATCCATAACCTCAAAGGTTAGGCCCAGATTTGACCTGAACTCATAGTTAATAGTACTACATATACAGAACCTGTGGATATAGCAAACCTGCTGGCTGACAGGTTCAGTGAAAACTTCACTCCCTTGTCCCCGCCACATATACCCCAAGCATCCCTAACACCTATCCTCCACCTAGTATCTCTGAGGAGTATGTCTTAAATGCCCTATCCAAGGCCAAAAACACAGCCTCTATGGGACAGACAACATCCTGGGCTGTGTTCTACATGGGTTAAAACAGGAATTAGCATCACTATTAGGTGTGCTTTTCAATCACAGCCTAACCACTGGCTTCATCCCAGTGGAATGGAAAACAGCTACTGTCATCCCCTTGCACAAAGGGGGTGCATCCATGGACCCTGGGAACTATGGATCCATCAGCCTGACCTGTCTTATCTGCAAGACCATGGAAGGAATCATCATAGACTTTATTAACACAGATATAGGAAATTTCCAAATGCTTGACACCACCCAGTGTGGCTTTGTCAAGGGGTGATCATGCCTGTTAAACTTGGTGGACTTCTTTGGACAATCAACAAAGCCCTATATGAGAGCAAATCTGTGCATACGGCTTACCTAGACTTAGCCAAGGCCTTTGACACAATCCTTCACTCAGACATCATTGACAAACTCACCCAGCTGGGTATCAACCCATATATTATCAGGTGGGTTGCAAACTGGCTCACTGATAGAACTCATACATTCAAAATAGGAGACTCCACCTCCTTCAGCAGACCTGTAACCAGTGTAGTTCCACAGGGATTGGTTCTGGGACCCGTACTATTCAGAATTTACTTCTCTGAAGTACAGCTTAAAACTAAAGGACTGTGGCTGACAAAGTTTGCTGATGACTGCAAATTGGGAGAGAACATTGAAACCCCTACCAATGTCAACATCCTGCAAGAAGGTCTTACACAAACTAATGACTGATGCCAAAGTTATTGTTTATTTATATTAACAGTGATGTGCAGGTCTTATTTTAGAAAAAAAAGTTTTTTTCCCGGAAGCCAAAATGAAGGGTATTATGACTAGAGCCATGGCTATTTTGCATAAGTCAGTATGTAGTTAGTTTAACAGATAGTTTACAATGTAGTGGTAGACTTTGTTACAGTTTTAGTGTTTCACATAATACTGTGTTAAGGAATAAGAAGGTTAACCTATTTATTGGTAACATTTTAAAGTTATTAAGAAGGATGTAGTCATATGTTAATGGATTTACTAGATATGCAACATGAAATGTTTTGTTTTCTGTAGTTTGCATTTATCACTGAGCGCAACGTGACAGTTAGCTCAAGTTCTACTTTAGGTACTAACACATGCCTGGCGATGACCATATGAAATTCTCTGGAATGCAACTGAGCAGGTAACCAGTAAATTTTTAGGTGTTTTAATATTTCCAGGATTAATATTTCTGTATGAATTTTGACTGTTAGTGAGCAGTCTAGTACGAGGCAGATGAACATCTTGTGGAACAGTTAAAATGCTATTACCTTATTAATCTTTAAATAATAGAGTAGGTGTATTTACATACTTCTAGGGTTAGGCAAAGAGCATTACAACTGATTCCTGCAAGTTCAGTACTGATTTAGTTTTATTTATCCATGTACATAGCTCATTTAACTTGATTTATAAATTTTTATGCAGTGCTCTGAAGGTATGAAGGATTTGTTGGAATTCAGCAGAAGTAAATCATCTGCAAAAATGACTAAGTCTAAAGAGGAAAAGTGTAGGATGATGCCACCGATAAATACTGAAAGTCACTTAGCCAACCACTTATCTTTGGGGTATATCCAATCACTTATCTTGGGGTATTGCCAACCACTTATCTTGGGGGTATGGCCAGCCACTTACCTTGGGGGTATGTCCAACTACTTATCTTGGGGTATGTCCAACCACTTATCCTTGGGGTATGTCCAACCACTTATCCTTGGGGTATGTCCAATCACTTATCCTTGGGGTATGTCCAACCACTTATCTTGGGGGTATGCCCAATCACTTATCCTTGGGGTATGTCCAACCACTTATCCTTGTGGCATGTCCAACCACTTATCTTGGGGGTATGTCCAACCATTTATCCTTGGGGGGTATGTCCATCCATTTATCCTTGGGGTATGTCCAATCACTTATCCTTGGGGTATGCCCAACCACATATCCTTGGGGTATGTCCAATCACTTATCTTGGGGGTATGTCCAACCATTTATCCTTGGGGCATGTCATAACTGAAAGTCACTAATTTAGATAAGGAGTTAATTGAATAGTTTTTTTTTAGAATCTAAGTCGTTTTTGACTCAGGCAAGAGTATTTTGACCACATTTGTCACGTTTAAGTATCAGTATGTAGTGTACAGTCTCAAATGATCTGTGAAGTTCAGTAAATACCCTGCATTAAGATTAACATTGTTTGTTTTGTTATGCAACCTCTCTGCACTTGGATAAACACTGTATGACAAAGCATCTTTGAAAACCATGCTGTTGCACTTCAAACTAGACTTGGTGTGTGTGTGTGTGTGTGTGTGTGTGTGTGTGTGTGTGTGTGTGTGTGTGTGTGTGTATGTATGTGTGTGTGTGTGTGTGTGTGTGTGTGTGTGTGTGTGTGTGTGTGTGTGTGTATTTTTTTTGTAAAGTAAGTAAGCACACTATGCAGAAGTGCCATTTTTCCAGGGTGACGAAGGAACACTGTCTGGTTATGTTAGAGTTAATGAGCTCTCGTCAGTCAGTTAAATATAACTCTACCAAAGGTACACAATAGGTGAAAACATGTCTGACAACAACATGGAAAACACTGTTTCTCAGTGAGCTTCTCATACCCCATGAAAGGGAATGCGTTTTATGTTCCTCTCCTATTTAATATAATGAAAACTCTAAGGTCACTCTGCCTTAAAGAACAGCAAGATCCCCTATAATATTTTGCTGTCTCATTTTTAGTTTATGCATTCTTTCAGCCAGGTTACACTCAACCAGGTACTTTAGTTTGTTTGTGTTTCTCTATGCTACTTTTAATTTTTATAATTTATTAATCATTTATTAACTTCCATTCATTTTTCTGTACTTCCAACTTGGCTCATTTACTGTCTGCCAGTGAAACACTTCTGCTTACTCTTATTGTGTTACTTTTCTTTCTGAATGGCTGCAGGCAGTTATACTTGTATAAAAGTGCATTCCCCAGGATCGTTTTTTAGTCCACACTAGGACCAGCAACCACGAGTGACCTAATTCTCTCAAGCGACAGACATACATAAAAAAACAAAAACATTATCAAGCAGTCATTTCAACAAGCTCACTTGTTAGCAGGAGTATAACTGGTTTATTATATCAGTTTCTGAATGCTGGTCAGTCCAGAGTAGGATTATTACATATATGACTTCACTGTGCTTTGCATTTCAAATTTCAAGTTTGATACGTCACATGTATTTTTCCTCTTGCTTTGCATTACATAACACATTTTAGTGAAAAAAAATAGTTGAGCAGTATGGGAACCTAGATCCTTCCAAATGTATACAGTTATTAGTTTTTTACCACCAAAAATGCATTCAGGAACATTTAGACTTGTCTGCATATTGCAACTTACTTTTCATATAAAATAGATATGATAATAAATTAAATTAGAAATGCACTGCTCGCTACCGAAATTTACTTAGTATACAACTAGTTTGGGAACTGTTTGACTAAGGTTGAAAAATCTTTGGATGAAAACCTCCTTGAATTAAATACTATAGGATAAACATTATTTAGGAGAATGCCAGAAGACATAAAAGATCCTCCTTACTTATTACTAGGGGAAGCTGTACTGCTGAACTATCTAAAATGTTACACTAATTTACATTTATATGGGGGAATGCAGAGCTGTAAGTGTAAAAGTTAAACCATAAATATCACTAGACAGATTATTTAATTTTGTTTAGAAAACATTATTTTCTAGTATATATGGCAAGCAGATCACATACTGCTGTATTATTCTCACTTCCAGAATTCCATTTCTTAATTTGTACAAATCTTAAACTAAAACCTATATACTTTAGACTTTTAACGCCATGTGCATTTCTAAACTGCTAGAAGGTATGTGAAAAAAGAACATTGAAAATCCATTATTTTAATAATAGAGGACTGAAATAATTGTGTCACAAGAACATGTTTTTCTTTGACGAGAAATGCATAGTACGTAGAAAGTTGGATTTCACAGATGGAAGAATGTCTACAGATCTTTGGTTGACAACATTTTTGGCAAACAAGGATATTTTTTATGTGTGAAAGAACACAGGGGTTATACTAAACAAGATATACAATTTAAGATGTGCATTCCCGCAGACCAGCATGCCATTATCTTCTTTTTCTTTCAGCTTAGGGGTCGCCACAGCGGATCATCTGTCCACTCATGATTGGCAGTGGAGTTTTACCGTGTTGAGTTGCCAGCCTGGTGCCCAACATTCCACAGAAGGCACATACATGCACACACTCACACCTAGGGCCAATTTAGAGTGCCCAATTCACCTACTGCATGTCTTTGGGAGGAAACCGGAGCACCCGGTGGAAACCCACGCGACCACAGGGAGGACATGCAGACTCTGCACAGAAGGCACCCCAGCCGAGGATCGAACCAGAGAACCTCTTGCTGTGAGGTGGCAATGCTAACCGTTGCACCACAGTGGCCGCTCTACCAGCATGCCATTAATCTGAATGTGAATTCTGATACAGCAGCTTAACATTCTCTTGGACTAAGATGAAGTATTTTGTTATCAGTAAATGACACGTGCTATAAGTTAGATATGCAGCTGAAAATCCACTGACAGACTAGTAAATTTGCTCTGGTTAATCCACTTCACTGCTGCATTATTTGTGTTATATGACAGAATTCTCATGGGAGAAAACACGTGCTGTTTGGCCTTGCTTTAATAATACACGCACACATACATGCAATCAAAAAATATTGCAGTCAAGAGAGACCAAATACTGTAGAGCTGTAATTTCATTTAGAGTTGTGTGTTACCTATGTCAGTATGTATGAAAATGCATGCTATTGCTTCAGTGGGAACTGTACCCTGTTACTTTGGATTTAGAGAGAGTGCACCTATTCCTAGGTGTCATAATAGCAAACATGCATATCAATTGACTGTGACACCAGAACAGAGTTAGAAGGCAGGCTGCCAACAGTCAGCTAGCAAGGATGCAAACAGAAACACAACAAAAAAAAACAGCAAGCACCTACTGAACGCAGTTTTCAAGTCCTGAATATGTCAGTGTTATAACATTTTATTTCTCAAGCACCTCTTCTGCTGGGAGCAGTAAAAAGGTTATTGCGCCTATTTGTCATTCCCTGTGCTTATTCCTACTTTTATTCCTGACGTGCTGCAAAACAAAGAATGGTGTCACCTGCCAGTTTATCCCAATGAAGCTAGATGAAGGAATGGAGACAGTTAACAGCCTTTTTAGCGTCACAACCAGTCAGAATGCCGGGCTATAAATGTACACTAATTACTGATTCTTTTGTTCCAGGATGAAGAGCAGGACAGATGTTCAACATGCTGTCAGGCTTCTCAGAAGTTTTGGCATTATAATTAAATACTAATGCTCCTGTCATTATAGTATACAAAGTAACAACTGACACCAGTAGGAGGTGAAATGCCAAGTCAGTTAATAGTCACACAAGTCAGTTACTGGGAGCACAAATCAACTTTATGAATGTAATTACTGCTGTATCACCAGCATACCAAAGTGTTTCTTTTATTCTTCAGAAATGGGCAGATAAATTGAGAATGGTACATGGAAATGTGAGTGAATAAGGTTTTACCAAACACCTTACTGTAAGAACAGACATAGGAATTTACTGCTGGCGTATTTACTAGTAGATAACCTAATGTATATGCATACTGAACTGCAGGGGATTTGCAATTCTTTTTATTGAATCTTGCTGGCTGATATAATGGTGATAACAGTAAATAAATGGAAGTGTGTCTAATAAACTTAAAAATATGAGTCAAAGTCAAAACACAAAATCATCCTGGCAAATAATATACAGGATTACAATCGGGTACCTTATTATGTGCTCAAAACATGGATGCCAAGAAAGTCACCTCAAAAATGAAGCTCGAGTGGTAAATCTTGGTATCCATGTTGAGAACACATAATATGTGGTTGCAGTCAGCAATATGATTATAATTCTTTGTACCATATGGAGATTCATCTTCTCCATGTACTACAAATTAGTCAAAATTAATATGTAAAAAAAAGGCAATGTGTTGTGTTGTATTTAAAGCCAGTAAAGCAGTGGGGAGAGGTTGATGACTTAATTATTTCCTGGGTAAGGGAAGCTATTTATTTCAAAATGACATGTGTAGTTTAGCAGATAGCAGGTAGAAACAAGAGTTGAAACAAAACCGTTTCTACCTGCTGCTGCTGTTTACTGGTCAGCGCTGTGTCATTTTAGTGCATACATGACCTTAGCAACATGTAGGGGGTGCTTAACAACTGTTAAACACCCCTTTAAGCAGTGTCAAGGTTGGGTCTTGCTCTACAGCAGCACTGAACCACATTGTAATTTGGCCATTTTTTTTAGTGTAATCATAGCACCCCATGCACTGCAATATAGTTCTGCTGTTGTTTTACAGTCATGCTAATAAAAGTGAACAAACAAGGGTAAGAGAAAAGGTAAATTCTTATTTGCATACATTTCCTAACATTAAAAATCAAATAAATTAATGTGCATTTGAAATACTTAAAATTATTATATTAAAAATATGAGAAATGTTAAAATATGAAACATCCTGTAAAATGATAACATAGTTCTGTTCTTACTCTGCAGTCATGCTAAGTGATAGTGGGCAAGCACAGGTTAAGGAAAAGGTAAATTCTTACTTGCATCCATTCCTAGTACACTGGCCTCGACCAGAACAGTATTTTAGGCATGAAGGTCCAATGTAAACTGTAATAAAAAAATATAGAAATATGAATTTTGCAGAAACCATCATTTCAGACATAGTACATACAGCATCCTGCTCATTATAATTAGGGAAAGAAAGTATGTAAAATCATCCATACTTACTGTCACTAATTTATAATTATCAGTTGGAAAATACTCTGAACCTATTTCATTTATTTCAGGAGCTCATACTGCATTATAGAGTTCTCCCGTACTTCTCATTTTTATATTTATTGTTAATTTAAATATATGGAAGCAGGGTAAAAACACATTAATATAACATTATGTAACACATCATCATCATCATCTTCTTCTTTTGGCTGTTCACATTAGGGGTCACCACAGAGGATTATCTGTTTCCATTTCTTCCTGTCCTCTGCATCTTGCTCTGTAACACCAACCACCTGCATGTCCTCTCTCACCACATCCATAAACCTTATCTTAGGCCTTCCTTTTTTCCTGTTACCTGGTAGCTTCATCCTTAGCATCTTTTTCCCAATATACTCAGCATCCCTCCTCAGCACATGTCCAAACCAATGTAATCATGCCTCTCTGGCTTTGTCTCCAGACCTTCCAACCTGGGCTGACCCTCTAATATACTTATTCCTAATCCTGTCCACCCTCGTCACACCCAGTGCAGATCTTAACATCTTTAACTCTGCCACATCCATCTCAAACTCCTGTCTTTTTGTCAGTGCCACTGTCTCCAACCCATATAACATAGCTGGTCTCACTACCCTTTCACTCTTACTGGTACTCGTCAGTCACAAATCACTCCTGACACTCTTCTCCGCCCACTCCATCCTGCCTGTACTCTCTTCTTCACCTCTCTTCCACACTCACCATTACTCTGAACTAATGATCCCAAGTATTTAAAATCATCCACCTTCGCCACCTCTACTCCTTGCATCCTCACCATTCCTCTATCCTCCCTCTCATTCACACACATATATTCTGTCTTAGTCCTGCTGACCTTCATTCCTCTTCTCTCTAGAGCATATCTCCATCTCTCCAGGGTCTCCTCCACCTATTCCCTACTCTCACTACAGATCACAATGTCATCTGCAAACATCATAGTCCACGGGGACTCCTATCTGATCTCGTCTGTCAACCTGTCCATCACCACTGCAAATAAGAAAGGGCTCAGACCTGATCCTTGATGTAATCCCACCTTCACCTGAAACCCATCCGTCACTCCCACCGCAGACCCTCGTACATATCCTGTACCACTCTTACATACTTCTCTGACACTCCTCACTTCCTCATACAATACCACAACTCCTCTCTAGGCACCCTGTCATATGCTTTCTCTAAGTCTACAAAAACACAAGGCAACTCCTTCTGACCTTCTCTGTACTTCTCCATCAACACTCTCAGAGCAAACATTGCATCTGTACTGCTCTTTCCCGGCATGAAACCATACTGCTGATCACTAATCATCACGTCCCTTCTTAACCTATCTTCCACTACTCTTTCCCATAACTTCATGTTGCGACCGATCAATTTAATCCGTCTGTAGTTACTACAGCTTTGCACATCACCCTTATTCTTAAAAACATTATGTAACACAGCATAAACAATATGCCAGCAGAAGAGTCAGTTTATCTGTTTATTCTGTCCTTTGAAATGTACCTAGCATTTAGCTATTGTAGTACCCTCACTGCTACAGTGCCGGATCCTTTCTAAATATCCCATATCTTCTTGATGGCTACCCAGTGTCAGAATGCACCACCCACTCAGGTTGTACACTACAAGAGGCCAAATGTCTTGCAGTGAAAATTTATTTTCTGAGATCCAGTTTAAACTGAGTACCCTCCAACAGCATCTCAGGACCCTTCTTCCACCCTCTGGCCTTGTGCCTCAATTTTGACCTTGTCTTTTATCATGCAAACTCTTACACACTTGTATCATATTCTTCCTCTCTCTTTCTTTCTCTCTCCCCCTCTCTATCTGTCAGATATTCCACTGAGCATAAATCCATTCATTACCTTCAGATTTGTTGCTGTTCTGACTTATTCATTAGAGCTACACTGCTTGATAACAAAAATGTCACTTCCAGGGTATCTCAAAGGACTGACATGTAAACAGAAAGTTGAGTACAAGTTCGGGTTATTCCATTAGCAGTTATTCTATCAGGTAATAGCTAGATTGTCATACACTGCATTGTCGCAATGAATTTTTAAGATTTTCCAAAGGAACACAAAATAGGAAGGTGTAATGATAAGTTTAGGGAAACAAGATGCAAAACAGTGTGTAGATTGCTACAGAAGGTCCAAAAGATGTTATAATAGCATCACATCAAGAATCTATATATACATTATACATACTCCACTGATGGTCTTTTTTATTAACTATTGTCCCTCGGTGCTGCATTTTCAGTTTACAATGTCTAGATCACAGACATTATTTTCAGATACTGAATTAAGCCACCAGAAAGAAATGCAAGCTGCCTTAAGTCAGTTGTAGCTTAATGTAATTGATTGGCAGATTATATTTTTTGCACATCATGTAACTTTAACAAAGTTCTAAAAACCAAGCCAGCACCTTTTAAATGACAGTTCTGATCAATGCACCATGCCCAGTTGCTAAAGATTAGGTAACTACCTGACTAATTTATGAATAGTTAACAAAAACTTGACAGCAAAAATCTGAGGACTAGTAACTGATGCTGATTATTATCTGTAAACACATCTTGTACCTGAAATTTGCTGTTGAATATTCAAGATATGGATGTTGCTTGAAAAAAGAATGGTAGATTCTGCTAAAGGTTAATCATCAAGCAGCGTTTTGATTGGCCAGTACTAATCTTCATTGATAGTATTATTCCTACATATCATTACACCTCTTTAAAATACTTTGGGACGTTCGTTACCACCTTTTGTCCTACAGATGAGATGTTAAAGTGAGGTCCCATCTGCTGGAATTAGTGGTAGTTCAGGTGGGAGTAAAACATCCCATACCACCCATTGAAAAGAGCAGGGGCAGTTTCCGAATACCCTGGAAAAAATTCCTCTCGTAGTATAAATGCCATCTTGGGTGTTGCCTGAAAAGAGGATACTAGCCTAGTGGGACTACCCGGTCAACAAAAGTTAAATAAAATAAAATAAGTAAATAAAATAAATAAAGAAAGAAAGAAATAAACAAAATAAATAAACAAATCAAATTGATGCTATTCTCTGCAAACAAATTGTTCTGCAGTGTCAGTGATGGATGATGGAAATTCTACATTTAGAATATTTCCATGCCCCTGTTTTGAATGGGTGATGTGGTTTCACATTTTTTTTTTACTAATGTGCCTGCTCATTTTTTGCCTTCCAACATTTGGAAGTCAGATGCCTCTGGCTTTACTTTTTTGCAAGAAATATTGAAAATGCAGCAAATATGTACAGTGAACTTACATGTAACCAAATATTAATAAAATATATGTTTAAACTTAAGATATAGAAATATTAAGAAAGAATAAACATTGGGGAAAAATCTACAAGAAAGAATCTCTAAAAAGAATTAAGATAGCAGCATATATGAGCCTGAATTGTACAAGAAGACAAGAAGACAATTCTACATGCACGGAGCAAGATAGGGTGGGTATGCATAGAGCCTCATGCAGCTGGTTCAGTAAAATGTACTACCTGCCACTGTTCTGTTTTCTTCTTGTACTTGTTGCTGCTGAAAGTATTTGGATCCTCAGACTCTGGGCTTTCATGCTTCATATGTCAGTTCCCATATGAGAGAATTAGTATGTGGCTTTTTTATTTTCTGAATGCATAAAGCAAAAAAAAAAAAAAAATCCTCGGACGGTGATGGGTTTCATGTTTCTTGTTTATAAGGTATACAATGAGCATGCTACATTAGTAATAAAACATGTGAAACCACATGGAGCGTTAAAAGATGGTTTGTATTCTCATCACTTGGACTGGATTGTCTAACTCTAAATATTTTTTTTCGCTGGAATTCCGGGAATTCATCTTTTATTGGGATTTTTGTAAAGGCAATGTCTATAAACAAAAAGATTTGGCTAGCTGTCATTAAAAAATGTTCATATATGACATTCACAGTGACTTCTTTTTGTACAGACAAAATGTTTATAGGATTCTAAATAATGTAACCTATTACAAGAAAGACAAATATCATCCCTATAGGCATAGAGTGGTATACATACTGCAGAGAAAGCAGAATGCACTGACGTGACTTTAATGATGAAATTATGAAAGCAGTCACAAGAAGCATTCGTTAAAACCAAATACAGGTTTGTGCTGTATATAAACTGCACTGATACTAGTTAAAATGAGTGGTCAATAAAATGAGGGACTAAGTAGCAGTGAAAAAGCAAAATCAGTTACACCTGACTGAATTCTCAGACTGTGCTCACAGTATTGATAAGGAGTGGTTAAACGGGGTAGTCACTGGTCCTAGTGATAAAACAAAAGGTTTGACAGATTTCAATATAGCTTGTATTCACAATGTCTTTCAGTAGAACCATTACATGAATCTGTTGGTTCTGTCATAGAAAAAGCTTAAATTGTAGTAACATTTTACTTCACTTTCTTCACAATTGCATGTTCATGATTCAAGTAATCCGCATTTTAACTTCATGACCCTTCCAATCAATGGTGTAGAGGAATGGAATTTGTCTTTTTGTTAGCTACAATAAAAGGTAGTTGTCTTGCTGTTCAGCCACTGCATTCACATTTAAAAACCTCAAAATGTTAACTTGTAATAATCCAAATATAAGAGGAAAATTTGACCTTGGCAATGGCTTAGAAGAATAAAGCCCTGAATGTAGCCCAGGCAGCTCGGCACTTGATGCCGGGATAGGGAGGATGGGTGCATGTGTCCTTGAAGGGACAGATCTTAAAGTATAGCCCTTCATTGAGCATGGACAGCTACTAGGATAAAATGTACCATATTACATGCACTTCTTCTATCTAGGTATTAATATATTTAAATATATATTGGCATATGCTGCATTTATGATATTTGCCTATATTTACATCTGTAGCAAAATAAAAAAATGAATAAAATAAATAAATAAATTAATAAAAAACAGCAATAAACAGAAACCAAGATTCAATGGGAAACTGAAAGCTTATACTTGCACATTTTACAAGGTAAGTAATCATACTACTTCAGCATTAAGTAGTTGAGAAATGCGATGATGCAAGGAATGGGTTTGGAGAACATGACTGCATGACTGGCAAGCTAGCCTGTCTCTCTGATGCAGTGGAGGTAGACAAGGACTGGGTCTGTTGTGGGTAACCATGGCTAACCTCCATGGCAACACTGATGTTAACCTGGGTAAAGGGGCAGTAAAAAGTATCATAGCAAGATCAACGTACTGCACACTGGTAATGAGATAACTAATATCAACTACCATATAAAATGCATAAGGCAAGATTTGGTTGCACACTGGTAATGAGACAATGAGATAACTAATATCAACTACCATATAAAATGCATAAGGCAAGATTTGGTTGCACAATGGTAATGAGACAATGAGATAACTAATATCAACTACCATATAAAATGCATAAGGCAAGATTTGGTTGCACACTGGTAATGAGACAATGAGATAACTAATATTAACTACCATATAAAATGCAAAAGACAAGATTTGGTTGCTGGTAAATGGGATTACTAATACTTCAGTGCTACTTTAAGACTTTCTGCTCAGTGCAAGGCTGCAAAAATGGAAATGTGTCTATGAAGTGAAATATAGTTATTAATGCACTTGTCTAAACCTTTGATAAGACCACAGATAAAACAGGAGTTAATGTAGTCAGGATAGCATTGTCTGAATCCTGACCAAAAGGTACGGCAATCTGTGGACTTAAAATACAGTAAGGATTCAGGAAGCACACAAGGAAACATCAGGAAGCTTTAAAACCTGACAGTGTAGCCTAAAATTAACTGTGGCATAGCAAGACTGCAGATAACAATAAAGAGGACTGCTCCATTGTGGTGATAGCACACGAACCTGTGAACCTATGTGCACAAGTATGGACACTGGTGACAGTTCCCATGAACCTGTGAACCTATGTGCACAAGTATGGACACTGGTGACAGTTCCCATGAACCTGTGAACCTATGTGCACAAGTATGGACACTGGTGACAGTTCCCATGAACCTGTGAACCTATGTGCACAAGTATGGACACTGGTGACAGTTCCCATGAACCTGTGAACCTATGTGCACAAGTATGGACACTGGCGACAGTTCCCATGAACCTGTGAACCTATGTGCACAAGTATGGACACTGGCGACAGTTCCCATGAACCTGTGAACCTATGTGCACAAGTATGGACACTGGCGACAGTTCCCATGAACCTGTGAACCTATGTGCACAAGTATGGACACTGGTGACAGTTCCCATGAACCTGTGAACCTATGTGCACAAGTATGGACACTGGTGACAGTTCCCATGAACCTGTGAACCTATGTGCACAAGTATGGACACTGGTGACAGTTCCCATGAACCTGTAAACCTATGTGCACAAGTATGGACACTGGTGACAGTTCATCATAACTGACTGACAGCAGTTAATGAATGGAATACCGAGGGTTGTGTAGAATGTACTGTAGACCAAAAAAGAACACCACCATTCTCTGGGTTTCCACATAAATTAACATCTGTTGCAACATAAATTAAAAAGAAGCAAGTTAATTTGTTCTCTTCAGTGTGTTTAATTAAGATTATGTTGCACTTATCTATGCAATGTATAGGCACTTACAATTCTTTCATTGCAGTATTCTACTATTTTTTTAGCATTTAAGCATAAATATAAACATTTTGCAAACGTAAATATGGCACCGTTACACTTTCATTCTGAGCTGTTATGTTTTAATTCAGACCCACAGTGGCTGTTCTGTGTTAGTTGACACCATTGCTGTCCCTTACTATTCTTATGCTGTTCTGTAATACTGGCCATAAAAGTTGCCAATGTATTGCAAATGCGTTACTCTTTTATGAAATGTGATGTGCCATGTGACTTAGAAATCAAAACTGTATTTACAGAACTCACTTTGTCTGGCACAACTCAGTGAGAAAATACCCTTAGATAAACTGGCCATGTATGGCTATCTTTTGCTTCGGAGTTATTTAAAATGACGAAGGTGACAAGATGTGAAATTAAGACGACTAGTTTATCAGAAATAAATCAAAACAGATTGCAACAACCATGACTATATTTACATGATTTATCGATGTTGACTGGATACTCTTGGGGATCTTTTCTAACATTATTTCCCATGTCTTTGCATTTCTGGACATTGCTCTTGTATATTCTAACCATCCTAGCATGCTAATCAAAGACAGGAAAGCAGAGGTGTCCTCACATAATCAACTTTTCCTTATTATGGTGTGATGTTTTCAAGAAAATACTGTGAGGTTTCATCCGCCGTATCTGCATATTGTCTTATATCACCTATCATATTGGTATCAGGCCCATGTCTGCACTATATCCACATAGTTTCTTCATTCCTAGTATCATTTGCTGCACTGCTATCGCCAAACAATTTTAGAGCAACAGGCAAAAACTGTGAGTACAACATATACTGACCATTGTCAATTGCCCACATGTTTCCAGTAACTGATCCTGTCTGCCTCCATCGAAACCGAGTGTCTTTAGTCAGTGCTGCATTTGGAAGAGGGATTGTAATTCGACTCCAGCTGAAATAAATATGACACATATCACTATTAATGTTATGCACACGCATATATATATATATATATATATATATATATATATATATATACATATACATATCATAAGATCTATTTCTGGTCATTTTCAATGTAAACACAAACACCCACACACATTGAAAAAGTATTACATTTTCTCTGTTATTTCTGACTAAAATGCTTTCCTCACTGACATGTAGAACCAGTGCTGATTTGCTACACCTAGCAGTACCCTCTAACCTCCCTATGTTTTTTATGTTGTTTTTAACAAGCAATTCCATCAATAGATTTTGGTTGAGAAATGCTGCAGGTGTGGAAAATAAGCTGTTAGTATTACACATTCATGCAATCTTAATTCTGCCAGGTGTTCCTGCAAAACATGCATCATTCATTAAAGCTCCCAGTATAACAAAAATAATATATTGTATTAGTATCACAAGAACAGCTGACGTCCCTAGCTAGTGTGGAGTTTAACCTACAGACCACTTTGATTTCCTCTGTAGTGAATGAAGTACAGGGCAGGAATAAGTTCATACCCCCATATAAGACATATTTCAATATCAGCAGCAAATACACATGAACTCCATAATGTTCTATAATGGAGATAGACCTGTTTTTGGTGAATTGACTAGCATTAGAGGAGGCACTATGCATCCTGATATGCTGTTCATAAGTGTGTTTCTGAACCAGATTAAATGTTTAATTCCCAAGTGTTTCACACACTATTCTATAGAAAAAGTGAGCCAATGTTTCATATCATGGTCATTAGGTAACATCTGGTTCCCATTACAGGGGTTTGGTTTCTACCGAGAGCAATGCCTTTAATTTTTGCAAAGTATTTAAAAGTTATGATGAGGCAGGGAAAATCACATTATCAACTTATATTTATCGTTAGGGGAGTCACTTATAATGAAGGAAAGCTAGCGTTTCCCCACTAGCCGTTCAGCTGTAGTGAAAGAAGGCTGATGTCTCACTTTCCAGATTTCCATGACATGATGGTTTATGAAGCAGAGAAAACAGCAGCAAGAAAGAGCTAACCCTGCAGTACTTAGTACAGATATCCATGGCAAAGAGAGACTAGTGCACTGGAATATGGGCTTACCTAACAGTGGGGGAGGGCAGAAGAAGCGACTTACAGATTGTCATACTTATCTTCAAGAATGTTTCCCAGAAACAAAGGAGGAAAATCACAGGTTAGTACAACAGTAAGTATAAGAAGGAAGTCCACAGAGCAGTACAACAGTAAGTATAAGAAGGAAGTCCACAGAGCAGTACAACAGTAAGTATAAGAAGGAAGTCCACAGAGCAGTACAACAGTAAGTATAAGAAGGAGGTTCACAGAGCAGTACAACAGTAAGTATAAGAAGTAAGTCCACAGAGCAGTACAACAGTAAGTATAAGAAGGAAGTCCACAGAGCAGTACAACAGTAAGTATAAGAAGGAAGTCCACAGAGCAGTACAACAGTAAGTATAAGAAGGAGGTCCACAGAGCAGTACAACAGTAAGTATAAGAAGGAGGTCCACAGAGCAGTACAACAGTAAGTATAAGAAGGAGGTCCACAGAGCAGTACAACAGTAAGTATAAGAAGGAAGTCCACAGAGCAGTACAACAGTAAGTATAAGAAGGAAGTCCACAGAGCAGTACAACAGTAAGTATAAGAAGGAAGTCCACAGAGCAGTACAACAGTAAGTATAAGAAGTAAGTCCACAGAGCAGTACAACAGTAAGTATAAGAAGTAAGTCCACAGAGCAGTACATCAGTAAGTATAAGAAGGAGGTCCACAGAGCAGTACAACAGTACGTATAAGAAGGAGGTCCACAGATCAGTACAACAGTAAGTATAAGAAGGAGGTCCACAGAGCAGTACAACAGTAAGTATAAGAAGGAAGTCCACAGAGCAGTACAACAGTAAGTATAAGAAGTAAGTCCACAGAGCAGTACAACAGTAAGTATAAGAAGGAGGTCCAGAGAGCAGTACAACAGTAAGTATAAGAAGGAGGTCCACAGAGCAGTACAACAGTAAGTATAAGAAGGAAGTCCACAGAGCAGTACAACAGTAAGTATAAGAAGGAGGTCCACAGAGCAGTACAACAGTAAGTATAAGAAGGAGGTCCACAGAGCAGTACAACAGTAAGTATAAGAAGGAGGTCCACAGAGCAGTACAACAGTAAGTATAAGAAGGAAGTCCACAGAGCAGTACAACAGTAAGTATAAGAAGGAAGTCCACAGAGCAGTACAACAGTAAGTATAAGAAGGAAGTCCACAGAGCAGTACAACAGTAAGTATAAGAAGGAGGTCCACAGAGCAGTACAACAGTAAGTATAAGAAGGAGGTCCACAGAGCAGTACAACAGTAAGTATAAGAAGGAGTTCCACAGAGCAGTACAACAGTAAGTATAAGAAGGAGGTCCACAGAGCAGTACAACAGTAAGTATAAGAAGGAGGTCCACAGAGCAGTACAACAGTAAGTATAAGAAGGAAGTCCACAGAGCAGTACAACAGTAAGTATAAGAAGTAAGTCCACAGAGCAGTACAACAGTAAGTATAAGAAGGAAGTCCACAGAGCAGTACAACAGTAAGTATAAGAAGGAAGTCCACAGAGCAGTACAACAGTAAGTATAAGAAGGAGGTCCACACAGCAGTACAACAGTAAGTATAAGAAGTAGGTCCACAAAGCAGTACAACAGTAAGTATAAGAAGGAAGTCCACAGAGCAGTACAACAGTAAGTATAAGAAGGAAGTCCACATGCAGTACAACAGTAAGTATAAGAAGGAAGTCCACAGAGCAGTACAACAGTAAGTATAAGAAGGAAGTCCACAGAGCAGTACAACAGTAAGTATAAGAAGGAAGTCCACAGAGCAGTACAACAGTAAGTATAAGAAGGAAGTCCACAGAGCAGTACAACAGTAAGTATAAGAAGGAAGTCCACAGAGCAGTACAACAGTAGGTATAAGAAGGAAGTCCACAGAGCAGTACAACAGTAAGTATAAGAAGGAGGTCCACAGAGCAGTACAACAGTAAGTATAAGAAGGAAGTCCACAGAGCAGTACAACAGTAGGTATAAGAAGGAAGTCCACAGAGCAGTACAACAGTAAGTATAAGAAGGAAGTCCACAGAGCAGTACAACAGTAAGTATAAGAAGGAAGTCCACAGAGCAGTACAACAGTAAGTATAAGAAGGAGGTCCACAGAGCAGTACAACAGTAAGTATAAGAAGGAGGTCCACAGAGCAGTACAACAGTAAGTATAAGAAGGAGGTCCACAGAGCAGTACAACAGTAAGTATAAGAAGGAAGTCCACAGAGCAGTACAACAGTAAGTATAAGAAGGAAGTCCACAGAGCAGTACAACAGTAAGTATAAGAAGGAAGTCCACAGAGCAGTACAACAGTAAGTATAAGAAGTAAGTCCACAGAGCAGTACAACAGTAAGTATAAGAAGGAAGTCCACAGAGCAGTACAACAGTAAGTATAAGAAGGAAGTCCACAGAGCAGTACAACAGTAAGTATAAGAAGGAGGTCCACACAGCAGTACAACAGTAAGTATAAGAAGTAGGTCCACAAAGCAGTACAACAGTAAGTATAAGAAGGAAGTCCACAGAGCAGTACAACAGTAAGTATAAGAAGGAAGTCCACAGAGCAGTACAACAGTAAGTATGAAAAGGAAGTCCACAGAGCAGTACAACAGTAAGTATAAGAAGGAAGTCCACAGAGCAGTACAACAGTAAGTATAAGAAGGAAGTCCACAGAGCAGTACAACAGTAAGTATAAGAAGGAAGTCCACAGAGCAGTACAACAGTAAGTATAAGAAGGAAGTCCACAGAGCAGTACAACAGTAGGTATAAGAAGGAAGTCCACAGAGCAGTACAACAGTAAGTATAAGAAGGAGGTCCACAGAGCAGTACAACAGTAAGTATAAGAAGGAAGTCCACAGAGCAGTACAACAGTAGGTATAAGAAGGAAGTCCATAGAGCAGTACAACAGTAAGTATAAGAAGGAAGTCCACAGAGCAGTACAACAGTAAGTATAAGAAGGAAGTCCACAGAGCAGTACAACAGTAAGTATAAGAAGGAGGTCCACAGAGCAGTACAACAGTAAGTATAAGAAGGAAGTCCACAGAGCAGTACAACAGTAAGTATAAGAAGGAGGTCCACAGAGCAGTACAACAGTAAGTATAAGAAGGAGGTCCACAGAGCAGTACAACAGTAAGTATAAGAAGGAGGTCCACAGAGCAGTACAACAGTAAGTATAAGAAGGAGGTCCACAGAGCAGTACAACAGTAAGTATAAGAAGGAGGTCCACAGAGCAGTACAACAGTAAGTATAAGAAGGAAGTCCACAGAGCAGTACAACAGTAAGTATAAGAAGGAAGTCCACAGAGCAGTACAACAGTAAGTATAAGAAGGAAGTCCACAGAGCAGTACAACAGTAAGTATAAGAAGGAAGTCCACAGAGCAGTACAACAGTAAGTATAAGAAGGAAGTCCACAGAGCAGTACAACAGTAAGTATAAGAAGGAAGTCCACAGAGCAGTACAACAGTAAGTATAAGAAGTAAGTCCACAGAGCAGTACAACAGTAAGTATAAGAAGTAAGTCCACAGAGCAGTACAACAGTAAGTATAAGAAGTAAGTCCACAGAGCAGTACAACAGTAAGTATAAGAAGGAAGTCCACAGAGCAGTACAACAGTAAGTATAAGAAGGAAGTCCACAGAGCAGTACAACAGTAGGTATAAGAAGGAAGTCCACAGAGCAGTACAACAGTAAGTATAAGAAGGAAGTCCACAGAGCAGTACAACAGTAAGTATAAGAAGGAAGTCCACAGAGCAGTACAACAGTAAGTATAAGAAGGAAGTCCACAGAGCAGTACAACAGTAAGTATAAGAAGGAAGTCCACAGAGCAGTACAACAGTAAGTATAAGAAGTAAGTCCACAGAGCAGTACAACAGTAAGTATAAGAAGTAAGTCCACAGAGCAGTACAACAGTAAGTATAAGAAGTAAGTCCACAGAGCAGTACAACAGTAAGTATAAGAAGTAAGTCCACAGAGCAGTACAACAGTAAGTATAAGAAGTAAGTCCACAGAGCAGTACAACAGTAAGTATAAGAAGGAAGTCCACAGAGCAGTACAACAGTAAGTATAAGAAGGAAGTCCACAGAGCAGTACAACAGTAAGTATAAGAAGGAAGTCCACAGAGCAGTACAACAGTAAGCAGTAAGTATAAGAAGGAGGTCCACAGAGCAGTACAACAAAGTATAAGAAGGAAGTCCACAGAGCAGTACAACAGTAAGTATAAGAAGGAAGTCCACAGAGCAGTACAACAGTAAGTATAAGAAGGAAGTCCACAGAGCAGTACAACAGTAAGTATAAGAAGGAAGTCCACAGAGCAGTGCAACAGTAAGTATAAGAAGGAAGTCCACAGAGCAGTACAACAGTAAGTATAAGAAGGAGGTCCACAGAGCAGTACAACAGTAAGTATAAGAAGGAGGTCCACAGAGCAGTACAACAGTAAGTATAAGAAGGAGGTCCACAGAGCAGTACAACAGTAAGTATAAGAAGGAGGTCCACAGAGCAGTACAACAGTAAGTATAAGAAGGAGGTCCACAGAGCAGTACAACAGTAAGTATAAGAAGGAGGTCCACAGAGCAGTACAACAGTAAGTATAAGAAGGAAGTCCACAGAGCAGTACAACAGTAAGTATAAGAAGGAAGTCCACAGAGCAGTACAACAGTAAGTATAAGAAGGAAGTCCACAGAGCAGTACAACAGTAAGTATAAGAAGGAAGTCCACAGAGCAGTACAACAGTAAGTATAAGAAGGAAATCCACAGAGCAGTACAACAGTGCATTATAAGAAGTAAGTCCACAGAGCAGTACAACAGTAAGTATAAGAAGTAAGTCCACAGAGCAGTACAACAGTAAGTATAAGAAGTAAGTCCACAGAGCAGTACAACAGTAAGTATAAGAAGTAAGTCCACAGAGCAGTACAACAGTAAGTATAAGAAGGAGGTCCACAGAGCAGTACAACAGTAAGTATAAGAAGGAAGTCCACAGAGCAGTACAACAGTAAGTATAAAAAGGAGGTCCACAGAGCAGTACAACAGTAAGTATAAGAAGGAGGTCCACAGAGCAGTACAACAGTAAGTATAAGAAGGAGGTCCACAGAGCAGTACAACAGTAAGTATAAGAAGGAGGTCCACAGAGCAGTACAACAGTAAGTATAAGAAGGAGGTCCACAGAGCAGTACAACAGTAAGTATAAGAAGGAGGTCCACAGAGCAGTACAACAGTAAGTATAAGAAGGAAGTCCACAGAGCAGTACAACAGTAAGTATAAGAAGGAAGTCCACAGAGCAGTACAACAGTAAGTATAAGAAGGAAGTCCACAGAGCAGTACAACAGTAAGTATAAGAAGGAACTCCACAGAGCAGTACAACAGTAAGTATAAGAAGGAAGTCCACAGAGCAGTACAACAGTAAGTACAACAAGGAAGTCCACAGAGCAGCATATAAAATATGCCATCAGGAAGGGTATGTCAGAAAATAAATGGTGGGGAACTTAAAGTACTCTAAAGTCAGTGTAAGAGTTGACACATTAGGAGAATCAAGGGCAACAAAGCAGTAAGAAGTTAAGAGTCACAAACTAGTGGTATTTAGTGAACCTCCACAAACAACAAACCTAACAGACTATTTTATTAGATTTCTACTGCAAGTTACATCCTGTAAAATTATAAAAACATATTGCAGTGCACACATACCTCAACCCTTTGAAAGGAAATAGAAAACTGCTTCCTTGAAGCAATGACTCAATAAAGTTGGCAAACATGCTAGCTAGCTAACTAGTTGAGGATGTCTAAAGAGATGTCTTAATAAGCTGAGACAGGGTGGTAGATTCAACAGAGATCTGAATATAAAGGTAGATGCATGCAGGTAGCTGTGGCGGAACTAAGAGTAATGCTACTCAACGCCAGAAGTCTAAACCTCAAGATGCATGCACTCGAAACTCTCCTTAGCATGGAGAACATCGATATCTGTGCAGTAACAGAAACCTGGTTCAAGGCTCCCGAGAGCACCCCAGCACTACCAGGTTATACCTCATACCATGCTTTTCGGCCCCAAAACTTGGACCGAACCACAAAAGGAGGGGGAGTATCAATATTCGTCAAAGATACCCACACCTCCAAGTTGGTGGCACAGCACAAAGCATCGGAGACTATCCATGTGCAACTAACAGTGGGTAAAACTGCCTTCCAGTTTATAGCCCTCCCAAACCCAGGAACCCCACTCGGCCTTCCTGAGAACACTGGAAAATATGAAGGTCTCTCCAAACACCATTATATTGGGTGACTTCAACTACCCAAACATAGACTGGGAGCATTACTTTAGCTCCAACACCCTAGCCCAAAGGTTCCTAGAATTTATAAACTCAAATGCTATGGAACAACTTGTTACCACTCCCACAAGATGGGAAAACATACTGGACCTGATCATCACCAACATGGGGGCTCTATGCTCCAGACCAGAAGTGTATCCCTCACTGGTAAGATCAGACCATAAACTAATCTCACTGGATATTCACATCCCGACCCCACCCCCTGCCTAGAAAACCACAGTGAAAAACTTCTCTAAACCAAATTTCACACTCCTCAAAACCGAGGTGGAATCCTTCAAAGCCCCTGGGCCTGTGGAAAATACGGCCCAGACCACAGAATCCTTCATAAACGGATTCTATGAACACCTTCAGGAATGCATGGATCATGCAATCCCAAATAAAACCAAGACCCAATCCTCCAAAGGCAGACGTCCTGTCTGGTGGACCCCAGCCATAAACAAACTATACAATAGAAGGAGGAAGCTACTACATGATAGAGAAAAATCCCAAAAAGGGAAGGCATCTCTGATCAGTATTAGCAAAAAACTATGGGCACTCATAAAATCATCTAAGGCCAGCTTCCAGAGAAAAATTGCACAGGACACTAAGGATAATCACAAGGCTTTCTTTAGTTATGTTAGGAACCTGGGTGGGAATTCCCAGATATGCTCAGAATTAGTCCAAAATGACAAAAAATACACCGAACCCACAGACATTGCCAACATCCTAGCTGACAGGTTCAGCACAAACTTCTCAACCCCACCCACCCAAAGGGCAAATATCTATCCCAGCAGAGTGCTGCCCCCCTGACATCTCAGATGCTCAGGTAAAAGCCGCCCTCTCCAAAGCAAAAAACACAGCATCAATGGGACCAGATGATGTCCTGGGCTGCATCAATGGGACCAGATGATGTCCTGGGCTGTGTCCTACATGAACTCCAAGAAGAGCTAAACCCAAACATAAAACTACTGTTCAAGTCTCAGCCTTACTACAGGATATGTACCCAAAGAGTGAATTACAGCTACAGTGGTCCCTCTCCACAAAGGTGGTGCCTCAACAGATCCTGGAAACTATCGCCCCATAAGCCTGACTAGCTTGGTCTGCAAAGCTATGGAAAGGATCATCATGGACCTCATAAATAAAGATACTGGGGACCTACAGACACTGGATCCTACCCAGTTCAGCTTTGTTAAGGGCAGATCCTGCCTCTTAAACCTGGTTGATTTCTTTGAAACAGTCACCAAGGCCATTGACGAGGGGAAGGTGGTCCACACAGCCTACCTGGACCTCGTCAAAGCCTTCAACACAATACCCCACTCGGGCATTATAGATAAGCTCACCAGCTTAAATATAAACCCCTATGTCACTAGATGGGTTGCAAACTGGCTCAATGACAGAACCCACATGGTTAGAATTGCTGGAGCCATGTCAGACTCCAAACCAGTTACAAGTGGCGTCCCACAAGGCTCAGTCCTGGGACCTCTCTTGTTCGGTATATATTTCTCGGAGGTACAGGCCAACATGGAAGGGCTGTGGCTGACCAAGTTCACAGATGACTGCAAACTAGGTGCCATAATCGACTCTCCGGCCGACACAAGCATACTACAAAAGGGCCACATAGAAACAGACAACTGGTGCCAGAGCCATGGCCTCAAGCTAAATGCCAAAAAGTGTATAGTCATCCCCTTTGGCAAAAACAAAGTGCCCACAAATTACCACATAGGTGGTAATCCATTAAGTATGGAAGAAGTAATTAGGGACCTGGGAACCCAAGTTGATAGCAATCTCTCATTTGAAAACCACGTGGCCAAAGTGGTTAGAAAAACATTTTATATAGCCCACCTAATCATGAAGGGATTCACATCTAGATCAGGGGAGGTCATCGTGCCTCTTTACTCATCCCTCATCAGGCCCATAATTGAGTACAATGTCCCTTTTGGGATGTACCTTACCAGACACCTGCAGCAACTGGAAAGACCCCAAAAATACCTCACCAAGAGGATCAAAGGGCTCAAACAGATGCCATATGCTGCCCAGTTAAAGAAACTCCAGCTCTACTCAGTGGCATACCGACTGCTCAGAGGCGATCTGTGCCTGACGTATAAAGCCATGTCCAACTCGGAATTAATGGACATGCTGCACCTCAGAAAATCCAAATCCCATCGAGCTACGCGCTCGAGAGACTTGAACCTCAGCAATAAAGAAATAAATAGGACATGCTGGAGGGACAGATTCATAACCCAGAGGCTCCCTTCACTCTGGAATAAAATCCCAGTCCAGGTTAGGCAGAGTCCCTCACTGACTCTCTTCAAGAGGAATTTTGATGAGTGGATGGGAGATCATAGGTTTACCCCGGGTATCACTTCTGTGTCACTGTTAGAGAGAGGCACAGTATACTAACCTCGAAAAAGGGCATAGCAAAATTCATTTAAAATGGGTGGTGAAAGCCAAACACACTCTGGCTAGGCTTCTAAATGCCCTAGGGTAGATAGCCTAGAATGAACCTATGAACATATTAGACACAACTATAGAAATCACATAGATAGGCTGATTGAATGTATGGTTAAATGTATAGTTAGATGGCCAGACCGCTGCACATACAGGCAGGTTTAATAAATGCATAGGTAGATGGAGAGACAGCTGCACACACCACAAAGACTCTTTATTGATTTTCTTATGATTTAATTTTACTATATGGAATCAACAGTAAATCAAGTTTTTTAGTATACTGTCAATGTTTTTACCTCACAGACAGATGAATCCTTGTAATGAGCTGTGATATAAGTTAGCCAAAGTCTCCAAACACAAAAAAACAAACTAAAAGTTTTTAATGGTAGCAATGGGTGGCAAACATTATTAACGCAATTTACCACTCAGATAAAAAGAGTAAAAAACAAATTTAGTAAATAAATAAGGTGACCCAGAACTTTATTTTAGTTTGAGGATAGTAGACACAAGTTATAAGGTAAAGAGGAACATTAATTCCATTAGAAGGCAATTCCGGCCATACATACGGTGGGTACAGTAGGGTTATTCACAATGGAAAGGCTTAGTCCTGAAGGCAAAGTTAAAAAAACATACACTCTGGGCAGCAGGAAGCAAATCTCACCATAACCCACACATTTTGCCATGGATTGTTGTGAGTAAGTGATGGTATAGGCAGTATGGTCTGCATTTTATTTTATGTTTTTTTTTAAACACAAGTGAACTTAAAAAAAAAATAGAATATCACCTGCTCAAAATGAGTGACAGATGTTAGAGTTTCTGTTTTTTTTAAATTGTATAAACTATTTTGTGTTGAAACATAGCTTTTTTAACAAATTAGAAAGAAAGTGTAAGTTATTGATTTCAAATATGGTTATCCTAACTGAACAAAAGTTTATTATGTTATAGACTAAATGAAATAAAATGCTTAGATTATGCTTAATATTGTGCTTACCAGCACTCAGGTTAGATGACGGCTCTTTACAGAATAACTGCCCAGTAGAAGTAGATGTTAGCCAGCTGGAATGGATTTGGCTTAATGAACATTAAGCCAGGGTATATGACTTAGGGAAGCTTCTTGAACTGTGTTTGAATATACATATATAGGCAAAATATTTGAATATGTAATATCCTATGAATCTGGCAAGGACAACAGCTAAAACAAAATGCAGGGATTCATCATACATAGTGCTGCTGGTGATCTGAGCAAATTACCAAAGGATGTTATTATTAGCAATCTAAATGATTACTTTTGCTTAGTATCTAGAATACAGAAAGCAGTTATAGGCTTATTTTTCTCCCATCCCTGCTGAAATGACTTTAGATTGAGCTAAAACAGGTAAGTTAGGCTATGGAATCCACCAACGCCTAATTTATCCACAAATCACCCCGAATTTAGCCTCCAACCAATATCCACTAGTGTTATCAAAATTCTTCTAAAAAAAACTAAAACCTAACACCCTCGCTGCTGACCTCCTCCCTGCAGAGTACCTACAAATAGCTGCGGATGCCATTGCATATCCCATATCTATCCTTATCAACAGAACCTTATCCGAAAATGCTATTCCCTCCCTCTGGAAAATATCCCACATCATCCCACTCCATAAAGGTGGTAGCTCAATAGACATGTCCCACTATAGACCCATTGCCATTCTTTCCCCACTAGCCAAAATAATGGAGAAATGTGTACACAAGCAACTAATGCAATACCTTACACAGAATAACTTACTATCCAACTTCCAGCATGGCTTCAGGCCATACCACAGCACCAACTCAGCCCTCCTTTTCTTTACTAATGCCATAAACAATAACAAAAATGACAATAGGCTAACCTCCACCCTCTTCCTTGACCTATCAAAAGCCTTTGACATGGTCAACTATGAACTTTTCATTCTTTCTCTAAAATCCATTTCCCTCAACACTTACACTACCCAGTGGTTCCAGTCCTACCTAACTGGTAGACAACAGGTCGTACTATGGCAGGGCAAACTCTCTAGCAGTGGTGGCTGGTGACTTCAAATCAAAGGGGGGGGGCAGGAGACAGCTGAATGGGTGGGGCCAATGGGAAAGGGGTGTGGTCAACTAGAAAGGGGCAGGGCTATGCTCAAAACAACAGCAACTGGAACTTCACTTAAATATGGCTGCTCTGTGTGCTAAACCATCATTACAAATGTCCTATCAAGACAAAATGAAGTGTAGAAGAAAAAAATATTTCAGTGCATTCCAGTAAACAATAAAACAAAATGCATGCACCAATAATGACAAAACTGTCCAATTCAGAACATTTCCATCATAAAAGTCTACTCAAACTTCTACAATCCACCAGTATTAATAAATATGCACAATCTCTGAAGAAGTCAAAGTCATCTAAATAATTCTACAAAGAGATCTGTAACTAATGAAGAGGTTGCTGCTAGCAAACATCTCTATATTTCATTGTTTCATCTACAAATAAAGTACCTGTTGCCCTTGAGGAATAAATTGCCTATGTTAAATTAAAAAAAAGCTAAGCTAGTAATATTGCAATAGGGGATGGATGACAAACTGATAACAGGTTCATAATTATTAGGTATCTTCACCAAAAAGGACTGCAGCATCCACTCCCTTTACAACGCAGTACAGTATCAGCAATGCATCTACATACTGTGGGAGTAGAACCCACAACCTTCTGCATCAAAAGCAAGTATACTACCTGCTGTGCTATTAACAATGCAAGCAGACTCAGCATAAGCAGCACTAAACTTCTCTTCCCTGCAGCTCTCAGCTCCTTATAAAATGTACTAGACCCTCAGCTGTATTTCTCAACTTTGCCGCACAAGAGATCTGTAAAAAGCCAAAATGTATTGTGGGGGGGGGGGCAAAAGCCCAAAAACCAGGGACACATTTTAAACATTGCTTGTATAGTCTTGGAAAATTGCTAGAATAAAATACTGTGTTGCTACCATACATGTTACTGGCATGTCTTGAACCCACAGCTTCGTGCAAAACAGTCAAAGCAACATACCACTATGCCAAATCAGGTGTTTTCTTAAAGAGAGAAAGACTGAAACTTAAATGGCTACTATTTAGTGAAGTCAGTTCTCACCATAGCTAGCACAAAACACCTAAACAAAGCCAATAATGGGGGAATACAGCCCCCAAACATATTCAGTGAATTCAGTTCTCACCATAGCTCTCAACCTTAGCACAAAAAACCTGGACAAAGCCAATAATGGGGGTATACAGTCCCAAAAATAAAGATAAATTCCAAAAATAGGGACACATTTCAAATATTCTTCTTATAAACTTAGAAAACTGGTAGACTAAAAGGTTTTGTGTTACCATGTACCTTCTGAAGAATATGAAGTCTGAAATTTAAATGTCTGTCATTTATTTAACATTTGTTAACCAGGAAAGTCTGACTTGGAACAAAAGGCAATTTTCAGCAGAGGCTCATCTTTGTAACATGGGAGGACACCAGAGCAAACCCATATAAACACAGGGAGGACATGCAGACTCCACACAGAAGGCACCCCAAGCAAGAATCAAACCAGAGAACCTCTAGCTGTGAGGCAACAATGCTACCACTGCACCACTACACCATCAACAACTATTTACTGAATTATATCCATTCCAGAAACAGAAACCACATATTTTTATGAGGAATAGAAGAAAGCTATGAGGCAAAAGTCTACAGTGTTGTCACAGATGGTTGTGGGTAGGGAATTCAGGCTCTTGCTACCTGACCTCTAAGGTACAGGGCTCAAGCATGAGGTATTCTCTACCCACCACCAGATATGAACAGGGCCATTTCTCACACACACACACACACACACACACACACACACACACACACACACACACACACAAGCTGCCACACACACACACACACACACACACACACACACACACACACACACACACACACACACACACACACGCACACACACACACACACACACACACACACACACTGAAGCTTTCTCTCCTGCAACAAATAAATCCAAGCTTCTCTTTGCCCGCGAGTCTCTGTAGCTGCACTTGCCTGCAATAAATAAATCCACAGCTTGTTCGTAACAGCTTACACTTAGATAAAGCTTTCTCACCTGCAATAAATAAATCCACAGCTTGTCACTTAGCTGAATCTTTCTCCTCTCCTGTGTTTACACCAGAATGCACACTTCTGGTTTCTCTTCTTAGCTTACACTTAGATGAAGCTTTCTCACCTGCACACACACTGAAGCTTTCTCACCTGCAATAAATAAATCCACGCTTCTCTTTGCCCACAAGTCTCCGTAGCTGCACTTGCCTGCAATAAATAAATCCACAGCTTGTCCGTAACAGCTTACACTTAGATGAAGCTTTCTCACCTGCAATAAATAAATCCACAGCTTGTCACTTAGCTGAAGCTTTCTCCTCTCCTGTGTTTGTGTGAGAATGCTCACTTCCGGTTTCTCGGTTTGGAATGCTTGTTCCAAGACTGCTGACTCTGCAGTCTGATTCCCTTCCAGTCTATGTGGTTAGCACCACATAGACTTCTGGGGAATCAGCAGTCTGCTTCCTTCTTCCTGAATCCGAACTGGAAAGGCAGCAGTCCGGATTCACTTTGTATGGAAGATCAGGATTCCTAGGACTGTACCATTGTGGTTCACAGCTGGGAGGGGGGGCTGCAGTCCTGCAGTCTGATATCACAAGCTGCCGCTGCTATCCAGTCAGCTACCTCTCACACTTGGTGTCCCTCAAGGCTCCATACTAGGCCCACTACTCTTCTCTATTTTTATCAATAATCTTCACACTGCTATCCCTAAAGCTACCTGAATTCAATATGCAGATGATTCCAGTCTCATCTGTTCAACCACCTCCCCATCCGAACTACAAATCTTAACTCAAAATACATTTAACACTATTAAGAACTGGCTTGCTAACCAATGCCTACTACTGAACCCCAATAAAACTAAACTTCTACTCTTCACCCCCACTAGTAGATCTGTCACACTTTCATTCTCTGTCACGTCTAGCAATGGTACCACTATCTCCCCAGATCAACACACTAAACTTCTAGGGTTATCATAGACAATAATCTCAAATTTGACCTACAGGTCAACAAAACCATACAGACCATCAATAAAAAGCTTGGATCACTGTATAGAAAGAAGACACTCTTAACCCCACTGGCTAGGACTGAAATCGCCCGATCACACCTACTCTCTCCTCTTTTATATGCCTCACCTGTACCCTCAAACCTCAATAAAACCAAACTAAGTAAGCTGTCCCAAAGCTACAACCATATTGCTAAATTCGCCACTGGCTCCACCTATAGAACCCATCACTGCCAGAACCTGAAACAATTAGAATGGCTAAAACTGCCCAGCTTAATTCAATTCAATCAACTCTTAATAGCGCACAAAGTTCTGTACCACCCTAAAGATACCCCCTCTCTCATAAATATTATTAAGCCATATAGCAACCTGAGATCCCTATGGTCAGCCGACAAATTACTGGTCCAAACCCACAAAGCTAATAACTCAGCTGGTGAATCCCTGTTCACCAACTTTGTTGGCAAAACCTGGAATGCCTTGCCAAACTATATAACCCTACAATCCTTCAAAAGTCTCTTCAATAAAACCTCAAACAGTATCTCAAATTGAACTGGCTATGCCCATATACCAACCTGGATTAAGTTATAAAACAATAGCATAATCAGTAATTATCATAACATCTAACTACATCACCATGCTATGTATCCAATCTTACTTGTAATTGAGTCTGTCCATGAGAACTGTGAGTCCCTACCAGGGACTAACTGTGAGTTACAATCTTACTTGTAATTGTGTCTGTCCATGAGAACTGTGAGTCCCTACTAGGGAACATTACTAAACCAATGTACATAAGATATATTACCGCTTTGTTTTTACATATTCTAATTGTTTTCTAACTTCTTGTGTAACCTTTTGTATGTTTAACTTTGTGGACCTTTGCTCTCCAGCCCTCCGCTGAAAATGGACATGTATCCAGTCAGACTATCCTGGTAAATAAATGTAAAATAAATAAATAAATAAAATAAATTAAAATAATAGAAAAGGCCTGTATGAATTCCTGAGTTACACTGCTTTGAGGGCAGAAATATGGGATGAGCAGGAGTAATAAGTCAGTTTTCAGACTTGGTATCTCATCAGTCTAATATTATGGACCCTGAGCTGTGGGTGTACAATTGCAATAATCCTTCCTTCTACTTCAGTTTGACTGTTTTTCTTTGAAGCATCCATTACTATTTCCATGTGCATCCTCTACCAATGCATGCTGTGAAGCCAAGAATCACAGTAGGTAAGCTTGTCGCACTTGTAAGTCTGCTTTTTTTATTCATTTGTTTAAGATGCCTGCAAGTTTGGATTTTAGTCCTGGCATTTATCATGGAAAAGTTACTACGTATGGTACTTAAGGCTCCAAAACTATTGTAAGTCTTTATGTGGCCACTGAAAATGCAGGCAAGAGAAGCTTCTGACCCATCTCAACACTCAGAGAATGGTGGCAGCTGAAAGTGCACAGAAGAGGGATCAGCAGGAAGTGTTGCATACACAGCCTTTGGTTTTTGCCAAAGTACTTGCAAAAGGCTGGAGAATAGGATGGAAGACTATGGTTAAGTCCCTCCTTGAGAAGACCTCTGTGCCTACAATGCTACACTTTGACCTCAGCTAAACAGGGCTCAAAATTACACCCATGTTCTACTTTACCAGACACTGGTGAACCCAGGAGAGGGATACCCTTAGCATACACCTTGGGAAGTACATTCCAGAGAGTTAACACTGCCTTACCTTACACCAAATGGCCAGAACATGTCTATAACTAGCCTGCCACTGGACAGATGCATTTTCTTTGAATATGGGTTTCAATGCTGTTTTAGCGAATGTGAGTTTCAATGGCAGAGAAGTTTACAGTTAATGCTAAGTCTGTTTTCATTGTGAGATTGTATTGTTTTGTTTAGTAAATGTCTATCAGTGTTTGTCCTATAAAATTTGAAATAGAAGGTAACTAAATCCAAATATCTGTAATCATTGTAGAAGTAAAGAGGAAAATAGTATGGAAACTGACAGGTTTGAACAATGTTTATAGTATCTGGGGAGAAACAGCAACGTAACAGGACACTGGAATGGGTGGAGGAGATGCTGCAAGGGTGCTGCTATATGTGGGGGGCCCTGGTCCATTACCCTGCTTAGGACCCCATTTGACTATGAACCGGCTCTGGTAACATTTTTTTTAACTCTTTATTAATAAATCATATAAAGCAGAGGCAGATAGCAATAAGGAAAAATGATCAAGAATTGTCAATTGCAGAAGTGTGGCAAGGCTGGGGTGAATGAGGTAGCTGCCCTGGGTGCAAGGTGTTAGAGGGCATGACCCTGAAGTGCAATTTCTGCATTCTTCGTTCTGTACCAGACTTTCTGAATGAAAGTACAGAAAGAGAGCATCAGCAATTTGAGTGGGGCGAACTATAACAAACTGGTTGCTTACAAATGTTATAGTAAAAAAAAAAAAAAAAAAAACAACAAAACGTTTTGGTTTTCTTTTACTTTGCTCTTCCAATGAAAAGCTGGGGGGAGAGGAGCATCTGCTCCAGTCAATAGCTTGAGTCATCACTGTGCTGACGACAGAAGCAGAACAAAAAGAAAGAAAAGCATGGACATTGTACAGAATTAGGAACAGTTTAGAGCTATCTACCCCACCACACACACACATACGTACATTCATCCACACACAAAATCTCTGCAATAAACAAAATAATTAACACACAAAATGTTAGCAGTGACTGGCTTGCTATGTATTTATGTATGTTATAATTGACTTTGTAGATCAGAAGCATGTCATTTGCTGAATACCTCAAGTGAATGCTGAAAACCCATGCTTTAGGCAAGTGGTTTCAGTGCTTACCTGAAGAAGTAATAGTAGTGAAACCCAGGGGAAAAAAGAGTTCTTGTAGATCACCAGCATCCATACCTCAGTTCTAGAAGGAAGAAAGGTGAATACCACTCAGTCTACAATAGGGCATCACAGGAGATGCACACACAACACCCTTGGAGCAGTGGATAACCCGAAGGGTAATGGAGAGAACTGAAAGTGTGATCCACACACAGACACTCTTTAGAAATGCTTGAAAGTTGTGGGTATTGGACAGTGATGATAAGCATCCGTTAAATCTAGACTTAACTGAAATAACTCTAAGGGGATTTGAGAGGTAATTTCTGAAGAGACAGCATTTTGAACGTTGGAACTTTCACAAACTGGTTGAGAAAAGACAGATTTTAAACTGATATCCATGAAGCTGCTTTCTTTGGTACCAGTAATATCTTTGAATAAAAAAAAAAAAACTTTCTCTACAAAAGAGAGTAAGAGAGAGACAGGGACAGGTTTTATTACCCCTTGATCCAACAGATGCTAAACGACAAAGAGAGATACAGAAGTTTGATCTGAAGGATGAGGTGGAATCCCCAGAAAAGGGACTCCCACTGTCATCTGTACCCCTGATGGATAACTATAAGAACCCATATGAGATCTTCTGTTGCAAAAGAGGAAAATGGATGCACAGACTATAGTGGGAGGGAAGTTACAATTTGTAGATAGTCATTCAGACTTGTTTGACTGTGCTTGTTTCTGGAAGGCTCCCCCTTCTTTTTTAGAGCCTCTATTTCATTATGTTTTGAATGTAACAAAGAACAAAGACTATGGTGTAGGTAAACTGGTCCTCCAAATAATAAATCATACAATATCACAGTCAAAGGAGGCAGCGGAACACAGCAGTAAAATTCAAGAATTTAATCCCAGAACAAACAGTAGAACAAACAGTAAGTGCTTTCGCAGCAGCAGCTGCTTCATCAGACAAATAACGATCCAAACTGTAGTACTTTTAAACAGCAAAGCAGCCAATTAGCATGCAAAAACAATTAGGAATTAACAAGAGCCATTAAAGCCACACCAAAAAATGCAGCTCAAAGCTCATTGTATAAACACAAAAACATTTCATTCATAAAAACATATAAAGCATTTCATTCAACAGCCAAAAAATGTAGCTCAGAACTCATTATATAAACATGAAAACATTTCATACCTAAACACATATAGAACATTTCATTCATAAAAACATTATAAAATATTGAACATAATTAATATCTATCTGGCTAAGAGCCTATTCATTAAAACTGGTTTAATAGAAAATTGATCATTGAGGCCTTTCCCCATATTAGCTTTCATTCTAATAATCCAGTTCAATTCTTTACTTTCTACCTTAGTTCTATGTGGGCCCCCCTTATACCCACATTGACTGTTTCAACAACCATAAACTTAAAATCGTGCTGAGCACTTACATAGCTGGCCTTAGGCATAGGCCAACTAGGCGGCCGCCTAGGACATCGCTATAGCAGGGGCACTTTTTCAGTATTTATTTGGTGTAGGTACACCAGGATGGGGGCACCCGATGGTGTGGTAGGGGGCACCGTGGAGCTCTTTTGCCTAGTGCACCAGTTGACCTAAGACCGTTCCTGAGCACTTAGTAACATGATGTGCTTAGATAAAGCATTAGTCTCAGCTCTCCTGGAGATATCATATTGATGCTCCCTCATCCTGTCTCGTAGCCTGCGTGTTGTCATCCCAATGTAGAAACAGTAACAAACCGTGCAGTAGGCTAAATAAACTAGATCCACTGTGTTACAGTTAGCTCTGGAAAACATCTTTTTATGCATATCTGGATGTTCAAATGCAGCACTACCGTCAATCAAATGACAGTAGTTACATGTCCGACAAGGAAATGTACCAATATTAAGCTGTGTATCAGTATTGGAGTTAAACTTTGGATAACATAGCAATTTCTTAAGTGATCTCTTATTCTTATACATATAGCTCAGGGCTTCTCCTACTATTGACTCCACTCTCTCATTAGATCTAAGTATATCCCAGTGTTTAACATAGATGTCCATCAACAATCTAATGTTGCTGGCATAAGTAACTGGTACTCTCAGTTTACAGTTGGTCACTTTCTGTTTGCAAAATTGAGTGGGTGAAGAGATATATGGCTTACCTTCCTGAGTTCTAGATATATATGCTCGAGTTGTAAATGAGCTAATTTCTTTCTTATTATAACCCCTCTCAAGGAATCGCTGTTCCATATGTTTCAATTCACAAGACAAGGTGAAGTCACCTGCTGTCAGTCTGGATGTTCTTAACATCTGTTCTGTCACAACATTATTAAAAATGTGCCCAAGATGCATACTCTGTCTGTGGACAAACGTATTCCTATGGCAACATTCCTATAGATTTTAGAAGTAAAAGCGCCATCAAGTCCCCTGGTAATCCTAACATCAAGAAAATCCATACTTACAGTAGAGCTACTGGCCGTCAAACTAAGAAAGTCAGTACTACTGTTGGGTTGACCAATGTATTGAGACAGCTCATCACCATTACCCTCCCACAGGAGGAAAGGATCATCAACAAATCTCCTGTAAAAAACAACCTGTCCAGGCTGGAGCTGAGGTATGATATGCATTTCCTCCCATTTTGCCATAACGAGGTTGGCGTAGCTATTGGCACAAGAGGTGTACATAGCTACCTTTGTTTAAAAATACCTTCTTCAAACATAAAAATGTTATTGTCAAGAATAATTTCCATAAGTATACGCAGTAAATCTATGTTATGGATCTCATAAGTGCCATCTTGCTTTAGATAGTCTCCCAACATCTCTATCCCTGTGTTGTTGGGTATGCCCGTAAAAAGGGATTTCACATCTAATGCTATCATAATGCAACCAGCAACAGGTGGTTTAACTTGTATGTGAGCAAATAAGTCCCTAAAGAACTGTTCAGTATCCTTTAAAATATAACAGTTCTTAGCTAAGATTGGTTTCAAATGTTGTTCAACATAGATGGAAAGGGGTCCAGTGCACCATCCCCTTCCAGCTACTATTGGTCTCATTGGGGGTTTACTGGCATGCTTATGTATTTTAGGGAGGCCCTGTATAGTAGGCAAAGTTGGTTCTTGTATAATAAAATAATTAAAAAGATCAAGACTGATATGTCCAAGCTGCAGACATTCAAACAATTCATTATACACTCTACTAATAGACTGTTCAACCTGTTGCATTGTAAATGGAATATAAATTAATGGATCATTGAGCATGGTATACATTGCATCCTTGTAAAATGTATAATCCATAACTACAAGACATCCACCTTTGTCTGCTGGTCTAAAGCTCAAGGTAGAATCCTGACACAATTGTTCTAGAGCTAACCTCTCATTAACTGACATGTTAACAATTGTTCTAGAGCTAACCTCTCATTAACTGACATGTTACAACAAGTCTTTGTATTGCTGTTATTTTCATACAAGGCATAAATGTCCTTGATGCATGCTTTTACAAAAACTTCAATAGCATCAACTGTAGGCGGTATAAAGCAACTATTTTTCCTAAAAATATTAGCATTATTATTACTAGTGCCATGTGAATCATTAAAAAACATCTTTAAACTGACATTTCTAGTAAAAGTCTTGAGTTCTATAATGTTTTCAGTTAGAGTCATTTTCGTAGCTGGTATGAAACTCATACCTTTGTTTAGAAGGTTCATTTCAATGGCCATTAGTCTACGACTAGATAAATTCCAAACTAGCGTTGTTCCCACATCTTCTTCAATGTTAATGGAGTCCCTTCCTCGGCCGATACCTTCCTCTTGAATCGTGCTCTCCCCAAAGGTCGTTCGTAAAAATTAGACGTACGAATGGAAAGAGGGTTAGACAACAAGCCGTTTGGATTAAACGGCAGGATTGGAGCACAAGTAGTTGCCACTATATGGGAAGAATCTTTCCTTCGTGCTCCATTATCCGACACACTAGCTGAATTAGTGCTGATGTCATCCGCAGGCAAAGGGCATGTACATAAGCCTGAGGGTACCTCCCTCACGCTATGTTCAGTATGTGGTTTCTCAGCATTTAAGGTGGAACTAGAAGGAACAACAGGAGCCTCAGTGTTAAATACAGTTGGTTCCGGTCCTTGAACAGGATCATTGGAAGATGTTTTAGAGTGACTGGTGTTCACATTAATGTTTGTAGTAACAGATCTATCCTCCCTAGGCCCACATAGAACTAAGGTAGAAAGCAAAGAATTGAACTGGATTATTAGAATGAAAGCTAATATGGGGAAAGGCCTCAATGATAAATTTTCTATTAAACCAGTTTTAATGAATAGGCCCTTAGCCAGATAGATATTAATTATGTTCAGTATTTTTATAATGTTTTTATGAATGAAATGTTCTATATGCGTTTAGGTATGAAATGTTTTCATGTTTATATAATGAGTTCTGAGCTACATTTTTTGGCTGTTGAATGAAATGCTTTATATGTTTTTATGAATGAAATGTTTTTGTGTTTATACAATGAGCTTTGAGCTGCATTTTTTGGTGTGGCTTTAAGGGCTCTTGTTAATTCCTAATTATTTTTGCATGCTAATTGGCTGCTTTGCTGTTTAAAAGTACTACAGTTTGGATCGTTATTTGTCTGATGAAGCAGCTGCTGCTGCAAAAGCGCTTACTGTTTGTTCTACTGTTTGTTCTGGGATTAAATTCTTGAATTTTACTGCTGTGTTCCGCTGCCTCCTTTGACTGTGATATTGTATGTTTTGAATGTCTTTTGGCCTGAAGTTTGTTGAGTCTGTTTTTTTTTTTTGCCTTGTTATAAAAGAAAACTAAATTAAGGAAGAAACCTTTAACAAACCTGAAGGAAGGCTGAAAAATGTGTCACTTTATGAATTAGTTTTCCTGTCTCGTCACATTTTTTAGGACTTCAGCAGCAAATGGTTCAAATACAACTGCCCTATTAAAAAGAGAATTTGAAATTTCAGTTTCACATCTTCATGAAAATTTTGAGAAAATAACCATGGAAATTTTCCCATAACAGACCCAGTAGTTGCTACTCTTGGAGATTCATCTGCTGAGTCATAACAGCGCTTCAAAGAATGTTTGACTGAGAAACAAAAGTAGTAAGACCGTTTAGAGAAGATTTACTCTGAGATGAAGGAAATGAGGCAGTAATGTTCCTCATACTGTCAAAAGAAGAAAGCAAACACTTTTAACATGTGAACCAGACAAGTAAGAGCGGTAGAATACATTCTTTTTCAAAATCTATCAAGAGCTTTCCCATCCTTGTCACAGGGTAAGGAATTAGAATTTACAAAATCGTTAGCTGCAGAATAATTTGACAAAGAAATCACTGCAGGGTCGAATCTGGGATTTGAAAACAAGTATTTATAAGACTGAGGAACCTTACACAGTCTGTCTGCCTTCTCAGGGGTTGTAGGCTGGCTGTCAGGCATGTTGCAAGTTGCAATAAAACATATCCACCAAAGCTGAAAGAACTGGAGCCAGCCATAGGATCATCAAATTCCAGTTCTAGTAAATCATAATATTTTTTCAAAGAAACTGAAATGCCAACTTGTTTGTATTGAAATTATGGGTTTAGTCTAGATATAGTTTCAGAACAGGAAAATTTTTATAATGGAAAATAAAATGAAATACTCTCCTCATAGTCAGAATCTGCAGTTGAAGGAAAGTAACTGAATTTGTTCTCTCTTATTCAGTCTCCTGCTCATTAAACTGGAAGTCATGAGAAACTAAAGAATGTCTTTTATGAGAAGAACTAGAATGTGAAGGGTGAAAAGCCTGAGCTAAGCCCAATAAATCTTCCACAGCTAGGGTAAAAGGGACAGGGAAAGATAAATCTTTAACATTCTGCTTCTTTTTAATAGGACTGTCCATAGAAGCAGACCAACTCCTATCAGGAGCATCATAACTCTCAACCTCTAAGAGCAAGAAATCTGGACAAAGACATAAACAATTGGGGGAACAAAGGCCCAAAAATTGGGACAATTTTTAAATATTGCTCTTACAAACATAAAAAGTTGATGGAATAACATGCTTTGCAGTATAAAGTCTGTAACTCAATGTCTGCCATTATTTTCTACTCTAGTCTTCAATGATTTACCAGAAAACCACAATTTTATGAGAAACAGACCAAAAATATGAGCCAAAAATCTGGACATTCTGTGAAAATCTGTACAGTTGACAGGAATGGGCCTCACCCCAGGGAATGGTCATCATAATCCAGCAGAGACTCATTCCCTGTTTTTTCTTCTGATACCAACTAGAGTCATTCTCCCATGTCCACTAAGGACACTTCTACAACCACATAGGATGTGTCTAACCCCAGTCCATGGTTGCTGAATGGACAACGCCTGGGTAAACCAAGGAAGATGATGAGTGGTCTGAGAAATTTGAACTGGTCACTACAGGATCACCCAACTGAGGCTGAGGTAAGGAAGCCGATGGTGAACAGGCAAAGGATATCTTGGAATTTTCTTTTATCTTGTGTCTGGAAGAAGGAAAAACTGAGGGACCAGTAAGCTGTTTCCATAGTTATGACAAGAAAGAAATGTAAAAGCGGCAAGCAATACCAACAATAGTCAGTAAAAGGTATGTGTGCAAAAGAGTGTTTTCACAAAAATTGCACAATGACAAACACAAAACACACTATCCCAGCCCCTAAACATAACTGGTAAAATTATGAACAATAAAAAGTAGAGTAAACTTGAATAAAACAAAAGTTTGCACTAAAAACAATTAAAGAACCATGATTATTCAACTTACAGAAATGTCATGAGACTGTCCTAAAAAAAATTAAAACCTAGCAAAAAACAAACAGTTCTTTGAAAAAAATAATGTTTTATTCAAAAATAAATATGAAAGTTTTTTTTTTCCTTAAGGGAAGTTATCTGCCCAGCAATTGAGAAACACTAGTTGACCATCAATCCTTGAAAGACTGCAAGGGAACCACTCCAGCAGCAGGAAAGCTCTGTAGGGCTTGGTGCACACATTACTGATTTTCTCCATGCCTATCTCTAACTTTCAACAATATTGTCACATGGAAGGTGCCCTTAAGTTTGGATGTGGGCTGGCTGTTATATCCTAGCCATGATATAAGACATATAGCTTAGGCTACTGCAGCTGTGATGTTATGAAGAACATTTCCCTTTTCCTTTGAATATCATGTTGTACCAGTGATCAGGAAATCCTTCCACCTGACACAGCTGATTGCAAAGGTTTTTTTTACCTCTATATCTACAGAAGTTATTACCACTGACTAATCAGGCCCATCATCAAATACAATACAATGCCCCCTTTGGGAAGTATCTTACTAAACATATAAAGTGGGTGGAGAAGCCCCAAAGTTTCCTGGGAAAAAAAGATCATGATCCTAAAGAACCCGAGCTACCAAATGAGGCAGAAAGCCTTGTCCCTGTAATTCAGTGTAGTATAAACGCCTTAGAAGTGATCTCTGCCTTGCCTGTCAGGCCAATGAGGATATGGTTTTCCAAGATCTCTTATTTCTCCACAAATCAAACTGTCCAGCAAATGCTAGAACCAGAGATCAGAACCTGTTTCCACAAATAAATAAATCATGGTGGACAGACAGATTTGAAATGCAAAGACTGGAGCAAACTTCCTGTTTAGATCAAGCAATGTGACACACTATCCTCCTTTAGGAAGGAGTTAGACAATAGAATGAGTATTCAGAAATTAACCCACCCCCCATATGATTGGCCTAAGGGTGGGTACTGGCAAGGGGTCCAGTTGCCTTATACACTCTGGCTTTTGGTGACCACATCAAAGTACTCCCTGGTAGTATCTCTAGAGCAGATGTCCCCATTATTTAATCACTGGAAGCCACATAAACTGGAATAAATCCTGTCTAATCTGATCTTACAGCATTGCTTTTATGTGCATGGAGATAGGTATTACCCATTCTTAGCTCCTACCTGAAGACAGGACCAAGAAGGACATGTCCTTGGTAGCCTGAATAAGGAGTGGAAGGTTTGGGTCTGCATTTTCTGGGTGTAACAGGAAACTTCATCTTCGTGTTGTATTTAGCACATATGAGGGTGCAGTTGTTGAGTACTCTATGAGATGTCAGTGGCTGAACATCCACTATAAGATCATGGATCAATTTGTTAGTAATAGACCCCTCTAACCAAGCACTGGAATGGTGGGACAGTTTCCATCATTCTAATGGTGTTTTCCTCTTTCTTGGAGTCAAACCTGTTACATGTGCAGACCACAGATGTTTCACTATTGTGATGAGGAGCTCCTCTCAGCTCAACCATGGTCAAAGGAAGTTGTCCCTTTTGCACAGAAGGCTACATGTGATCTTGCTGGAGCAATGTTCAGTCCTTCAGGAGGGAACATATCTTCTGGGACCACTCTTGACTTGATCCAACAACCAGTCAATTGGGTGGCACATTAATTAATAAGAAGGCATGTGGGTACAGTCTCTATACAGAGAGGTATTAGATATCTCAAAAGGACATAGTCAGAAACAATACTCTTTCAGCAGCTGAGATCCTTGGAGAAAAGAATATTCCAGCACAGCCTCAAAGCTACTCTCCCAATATTCTACCATAATTAAATATTCAGGAATTATATTTTGTCCAGATATTTTTGGAGTGTGGCACCCCAATATCAGCCTTTTTGTCTCCCAGAGGAATGAAATCTTTTACCACTTCTGCTAAGTGTGGTAGGGTGATGGGTGGTATTGTTAGATGCATTCTGTTTTCTTTGTCAGGGAAGATTCCATTACACCTTCTAAACTTTCATCTCAGGGAAGTGAAGACCAGAACTTATGTTTTCCCCTTGATAACTCAGAAGGGTTTAAGTTTAGGTTTTCAGGTTCCTAATAGTTGTAAAAATATTCTCTATCCATTTAAGGAAAGGTCTATAGTTTGATTGACAAGTGATTCAGCTTCTAGGTCTGTATCCTGCTGGTGACTCTCTGCTCTCACCAGATCTCCTGGCTATATCAGGGGTGATGAAGTTGCCATGAAGTATTTACCTGACAGGCATACTCTGCTACATGGAAAAAATCTCTGCTTAGATAGAAAAGGATCCTATGACACTCCAGACAGTCAGCATTTAGATGCTTAAGATACACTCAGGTACTTGTATAATCAGGGTCTCAATTATTACATGATGAAGATGCATGTGTTTTTTATTTATTTATACTCAATAAGATCTTGTAGGGGATAGGGCTGTATCTCAACTTGGTGAAGTAGCTCCTTAAAGGCATTCTGCATTTCCACTCATGTCCAGAGAACTTCCACTCCTGCCTGTGACCTGAATATCATGCCTGACATGTTTACTCCTTCACCATTTAAAGACTCTGTTTCAAAGCTCAACTTTCTAGTGGTCATCATGTCTGCCCAGAGCATGTTTTTGGACCAAGCTCATTTTCTACCAAAAGTGGCATCAGAACTTAAGCAGTCCAGTTATCTACATTTTGTGAAGAAGGGAACAAGGACAGCAGCTGCTTGTCATAATTTAAATATGCACCATTACCTCAGTTTTTATCCAAATATGTTATTTAAACGAATGCAGAATCTTAAGAAGTCAGAAAAGCTGTTCTTCTGCACTGGTCCAGTAAGAAAAAGGCTGGCAGCTGCCAAGCAAACACTTTCTAAATGGAGTGTAAATGTCATTATCTTTTGCCATCAGAAAGTGGACTACGTATTACAAAATTCTGCTGCTGCCAAAGTGTCTTTCCACCACACGTACGGCTACTTCCAGTGCTTTCTTCAAAAATGTCCCCATTGCAGACATTTGTACTGCATCCAGTTGGTCATCCAGTCACAGGTTCATCAATCATTATTGCTTGGACCACGACTCCATGAATCTGGCCTTCTTTGGTACTTCTATACTTCAGGGGTTAGCATTCTATGTTTCACCGTTGGGCAGCCTTTATCTCTTAAATGACTAGCATTTTACTGCTTGAGATGCTCACAGTCTCAGATACAATGACTGGTGTCCTTGATGCTAGGTATAAAAGATGCATTACAACAGTCAGTCTACAATAGGAACTTCCTCGGTGGCCCACAAATATATCCAGTACACCTTTACAGCTCCTCCTGTGTTAGAGTGTCACATAAATCAGGCAAGCATATCTTTTTTATATTTATCCATCAGTTTAATTTCCAGTCCTTCATTTTTTTCTTCCATATTTACAGGCCTGATCTCAACATGTGAAATCACAACATGTACCAGTGAAGGATGTGCATGCCCTAATCATGATGGCTTTATAGAATAATAGTCAAAATGGAGTGGAAAAAAATGACACAGCCCATCCTGGACACATCATGGAGAGTGCCTTTGCAGACTTACTAATATGATAATAATTCATATGTTAATTACAAGACAGGCATGGAAAATAAAAAGTCATCTTTTTTCCCTTTCAGGGTTTGTTCTCCTACTGACATCAGGTAATTGATGATGCATGTCATATATTACTGCTTGTTCATTTCCTTTTAGGGACATGACATATATGACAATATAGCCAAGGCCATCATACTGACAGCATAGGCATTTATTTTTATTTATCTATTTATTTAACATTCATTGACCAGGAAAGTCTGACTAGGACAGAGCCTGTTTTCAGCAGAGGCCCGGGGAGAAACGCTCCAGGCGCAGGTCTTTGGAATGTGGGAGGAAACTGGAGTACCTGGAGGCAACCCACACAAACACAGGGTGGACATGCAGACTCCACGCAGAATGCACCCCAGCTGAGAAATGAACCAGAGAACTTCTTGCTGTGATGCAACAATGTTTACACTGACAATCTTCCTAAATGCACTCATTAACTTTAGAGACTCTCATGTTTGCAGACAATCGAAGACTGACCTGATGTTTAAAAAGTTATGGCAGCCTACAGATTCCAGTGGTGTACAGAATGGTCACTGCAGCAAAGTATCCTTGCCTCTTTCTTTAGTTAAAGTCAAGCTTGTCCTCCCCATCCCCCCACCCCCAGCCATACACACACACACACACACACACACACACACACACACACACACACACACACACACACACACACACACACACAAACTGCCATACCCCTGGCACCCAAATTGTTATCAGACCCAAGTCACCTGCAATAAAGACAGGTACCTTGCTCATGTGCTATATGATCCATTGGATAAAAGTAATGCACATCCCCATCTGTTACTACTGAGTTAGGTTACTGTGCTTGATAGTTTTAGTTAGTTGCACAGATACTCTAATTTCACACTACATGCCTCAGATTTCATTCACATTTTGATTTTTTTTAATTATGTCTGGATGTCCACTAAATATACTGAGGCACAAGGGTCTGACAATCCCCTGAGCTTACTGTCCACTACTTCCGAGTATTAACTTAGTATCAGACCCAAGTTATATCATACTAGAAAATGCAGGGTGCCATGTCTTACCTTTTATTCCTGACTTCCAGCAACCGTCATCCAGAGATAGTGAACCGGTAGCCATTATGTACATGTATATCCTTAACTATTCATCCATTCAAATTAAACTGACTTTGTCTACTTGTATACTGCCATATGGCAACATGATAGAGTGAACTCCGTCCACAAAAAGAGGTAGCCTGGCCTTGCAATCATAGTGTCCTGAGCATTGCAGCTGAATTTATTTATCTCCACTTCTCAGCTGGACTTCAGGCCTGCAGACTGCTAAATCAGAATTTGGCTGTCAGCAGCATAGATGGGAACATCATCTGTCCCATTAGGTCAGATTCAAACAGATTTCAAATAATAATTTCCTTGTGGCTGCAACATGCCTAACCTCATCTTAAGAGCTTTAACTGGCTATTATTTTTAGCCAAGGTGTTCAGATATGCTGCTATAAAAACTGTTACTGGTAATGCTGATATGTTACTCATAGGGTGTAGCATGCCTAATACTGCGTGTGAGATACCAATTCGTAATTAAATATTGCTTTGGATCAACAAAACAGCAACCACAAGGCATACGCCTGCTACTGTTTGCATGTGTAAGTTCTCATAAAATTAAATAAAGCCTCATGTCACTCAGTTTCCAACCTCTTACTTAGATAATCAGGAACAAACTCACAAGTACTCAAGCACAGAGTCTAAAAATCATAGACACTTTTTGAAATTGGCACTATTCACTTAGAAAACTGATGATGTTACAGAATTACACGTTAGAGAAGGTAAAAAAATGTTCACTTCTAATTAAGGACAGGCCTGAAAACCATGGAGAGCTCAAAGCTGTGCACAGGTAAAAAAGACAACTGGGATTATCAGTCTATCACTAAAAATAATTTTCTGCATTGCTTGATTCATTTCTGAGGTACTAAAGAACACTGGGAGTACAATTTAATTTTAGTACTAATAGCATATGGTCTGAAAAAAACATCAGGTAGGTCTAAAATAGCAGAATCATAACCTATTTTATTTGTGCACCATTACTTAGGAAGTGAGTAGGAGTGTGAAAGATAACTAGCAAGAAGGAAAGCGTACCATCTCTTTATTAGTAACTGTTGCAAAGAATGGATATCACAGTTGTCAGACCAGAATTATGTTAAAAAGCTATATACTACAATGACTTTTATAGCAGGATGTCTTTTAGCCAGTTTGTTCCCATTCTCTCAGTGTTGGCAATAGATTTGATATGGATGTTTGCTATTTTTAGTGCAAGTTCATTAAATATTTATACAGGCATCAAAAACATTTTTACTTTGAAATTGGTCCAGGCTTATAAAGGGCCCACAGTGAAACTGTAACGAAGACCAGGAAGAATGTAAAAGACGAGAAGGTTGTTAGGAATACCAGGAGTCCAGTTACTGCTTCACCAGACCTTGAGAGCAGCATCCTACACTGGCCCAGTACTGGAACTTAATATTCTCATAATGGCAACATGCTACACCACAGTAGTAATAGCTGAACATAAACTCAGACAGTACAGTTCAGGTGGTTAGGAAAACAGGCAAAGAAATTACTGCCCTTTTCTAGATGGATCATTCACAAAATCTCTCAAGGCATGATAAAATATTGGCTAATAACCAAACTAACCATGTTTGGGAAGTACTTCGGGAACATTAATTAAAAAGCTGAGCACTTTCATCCTTTCTTTTCTTGGATTTTATAAAAATGTGTACACAAACAACTTACACGCTTTTTGTACTGGGGTGTCATGTGACTAAACAATAATGTGGACAGCACTTCAAAACAACTTTAACCTGCATAATTATAAACAGATATATACAAGATCACAACTAAAGGTATGACTCCAATATAATGAATGTGTAAAAAATTAATGTGTAAAAAAGATAATGCATCAAAACATGATATCACATACATAATAAATAACTGTGAATGGACTTTTATAATATGCATAGATCTTTGTTTTAAGCTAGGAATATTTGATAAATGTTCATTTAAACCAAACAAATAGTGACGCTTAAATGAAGTTGGTATTTGCGTTCATAGCATTCAAATAATTTTTTCCAGGAACAATCTTTTTCACTAATGCTATTTTTTCCAGTACAAAAATAGGAACTTTTTAAAGTTGCGGCAACAAATATAGTACTTACACAGGGCATTATTTTTATCCTTGTGTAAAATATCATAAAAATTTTGATAAATCATATCCTTTATTGCCTTTCAGGTTTACCAACATAGAAAGCATCACATGTGGTACAAATGGCAATATAAACTAAGCTTCTAGCATTGCAATCATGTAATAGATTAAGGAAATGTTTTTACCATAATTTTAGTTGAATCAAAAAATATATTACACTGTTTACAGCATTCACATTTTAACATTTTGTTTGTCTCATGTGCAATGCTCTTTTCAAGAATGGATTTAATATTAACATTTCTGCTGTATGTTATCTTATGTGTTGACCCTAACCAGTCGATTAAATCGGCACAGAACACTGCACTCCAGTTCTGCTCAAAAATTTCTCTAACATCAAATGAATGAAGAGAAAAAATGTGATGAAAGCTCTGATATTCTGAAAAGATTCTTTAATGTCAGAAATTTCAGAAAGAACTATGTGTTTAAAACTGTCACTCTTCCCTCTTTGACAACAAGACTCACTTTATTGAGTAATTGTATAGGATAATCTCTTTGTAGTAAAATTGTTTTAACTTTCAGTCTCAGGCAAACTTTGGCAATACAATTAGGCATTAGACAAAATTGGTTTCCGGAAGGTATTTACCATCAAAAAACAAACAAAAAAAATGTTTTTCAGTGCAAGTTCCATAAAAAACTATGTTAATCTAATGTCCTTACTATCTAAACCTTTAAATGTAGTAATTTTTCATAAATCACTCCATGCCAATTTCATGGGGTATGACAGTGTAAAGCTCCTTAATATCACTAGTATTAAATCATCTGAAATGGAGTCTGGGAAGTGTTCTGTGTTTGTGATCATTGAAAATGTTATTTAACTTTCGGTCTACAAACTTGCCAGTGGTTCTGTTATAGAAACTGATGCTGACACAACCATATGCAAATAATGATTGTAAATATGTTTACACTTTAGGCATTTCAAAAATGGAAGGAACAACTGGATGTTCAACATGCAAAAAAATTAAACACATTTTTGTTTATAACCTGCTGCAACAGTAAATCTTTTAAAATAAAATTATTCTTAGCATATGCTATATGTATGCCATTTTGAGAAACAATAACATAAAAAAGCATTGTCTTCTAATAACTGATTCATTCTGGCTGAATAATTAATAGAATCACAGTTGTCTGGTTTCATCAGTTTGATAATTTTATTAGTAGAAATGTCAAATAAAGTTATCCAGTCATATACAGTTACATTGTAAAGTCTAGTCTTCTTTTTCTGACACAGCTTTCTAAAATCTTGCTCACAAAACTAGTCAAACACTTCAATTAGTGGATGCTGTGAAGGAATAAAACAATTATTTCTCATAAAAGGATTGACATTAGAATCAAAATCGGATGTTGCATCATATAACAAAGATGAGTTCAGCTTCCATGTGTGATGTTTTAAATTACCCAAGGTCTTAGTTGTGTCAGTCCTATGATAAGGTAAAAAGAGAAGTCTTTTTAAAAAGCTTCAGAGGAGTTTCAAACACGTTAAAATAGTTAAAATTAAAAATGGAAAATTCACCATCAGAAGTAATATCTGCCTTCATTCTCTAAATGAAAAAAAAGCTAAGCTTTTCTGATTCTTACCCTGCCTCTGCCCCTCTAATGACAGGTCTGATGACTTCACTGAGATTGCCTTGCTATCTGATAATAATCCTGATCCATTCGCTGACTGGTTTGTGTGTATTTCGCCTTGTTAGCCAACCGTTCCAACCTCCTTGTGAAAAAATATCTAAAATACTATTAGAAACAATTGCCATGTTGTCATGAGCATCCAAAGTTGGAACATTAAGCTCTTGATTGGACTTAATAATATAATCTATATCCATATGTTCAGATACTGAAGGTTTGTGCGCGTTGACTTTGGTTTAGGATATGTCCAATTCTCCACATATTCAGTTTCATCTCTCAAGAACTCTTTTTACTTCTTGATCCTGATGGAATTGAGGGTCTTATTGTTCTTAAGAAAACAATCATTGTATTGTGATTTATGTGACTCATACAAAAGCTTTTGACTGATAAAGTCATTGAGTTGTTGAGTCTCTTTTAGTAAACTCTTCTTACGTTTGTCATTGGGTTTAATTAACATGGACATGAGTTCAAACCATGTCTTGCAAACAGTTCAGTGAGATCAATGTCCAATGTAGAGTGGTGTCTATAGCATTTAGGAATTTCCACACTCTTAGTATTTAGGGACCCTCTTAACAGATATATAACAAAGAAGAGTTCAGCTTCCATGTGTGATGTTTTAAATTCAATATACATTTTTTTCCATAGGTCATCAAGTTCATAAACAGTTAACTTAGCTTATTAGGTTGGGGTATTCATTTTCCCAAGCCTTCGAGGATTCTGCTGTATTGTTTACTTATTGTTAATATGTGTTTCTTTCAGAGTTTATTTCAGTATTTCTTGCACTGAGTTGCACTTTGCACCTTGCTTGTATATGTATATTTACTTTTTTGTCTTGTTCTTATTAGTTGCATGTATGTCGTTTGTCTTGTTCCTAATAGATGTATGTATGTTGTTTATGTAATTCATACTTGGAGAGTCACTGACACTGGAGTCAAATTCCTTGTATGCGTGCACACTTGGCCAATAAATGTGATTTTGATTCTGATATACACTTGTGTACAAAATGTTATCAAGATGTATTGTCTTATAGTATAGAACTTTTTTTTTCTTAAGTGAACTTAGCTCCTGAACAACTATGCCTTCTTTTGAACTAAGTTGGTTGCTGAAGTGAATAGAAGTGTTTAAGCAGCTATTTAAAGATATGTGATCAGCCATTTTGGGAATTGTGTATTCTCTCAAATTCACCTGTTCCAACTGAACTGTTCTTATGTGAGAAGATTGGAAATGAGCAGAACATGACCCTGTTTCTCCTTTTATCTGTAACAAGCAAAGATGCTGGTATACCTTGATTCATAATGCTCTCAGGCAGAATTAAATACCAAGAGAGTTGCAGATGTAACTGTGTTAACTCACCAGGTTAAGCACTTGAGGTATCTAGACTCGAAAATTGTAAGATGGATGTATGCTGGGCATGTTTCACATTTAAAGTAGTGGCTAATACTGTATCACAGGCCATCATTATGCATAGACAGAAAGCAACGCCTAATCAAGTTTTGAAATGTCAGATAGACAAAACTAAAGATATAAAAATTATAGTGGGTGAGGAGTAAACAGAAACAGAATTTTTCAACTGCTAAAATTCAGCCATTAGACTAATATCCCTTTATCTGTGTTACTTGTGTTGAGCTTTTCTAGCCTACTACTTTTTTCTGGTCATGTCCACAGCAATTCATTTATACATGACTGTACATACTACAGGTAGGATTCAAGACGATGCATCCAATGATTCTTTATAGTCTGTACAATGTGATTATGACCCTGCTGTGGGTCTGATCACTTTATCATTGCAAATTGTGTCATGATTAAATAAGAATTTTCCCCAGTGCCACAGCGGTTATACTGGTTCCACATTCTAAATGGCCTGAATCATCTGGAGGAGTAGCAGGGCTATAATTGTGGATGATCCACAAAGTGTACTATATTGTACAATATTAATGTGTGAGGTCTCCCACACTTCCCAACAATACACAATGTAATTCTTATTGATTGTGGCTGCCCCCTCCAAACGTATGACTTACAGTATGGTCCCACCTCCACCCTTCTCTTATTACTATGTATGTGATAATGTTAATGTCTAGATTTTGCACATTCCCTTATATTATATTATTCCACTACTAGGGCCTCCTTATAAAAATATAACTGCATTCAATGTTCAGAGCTATCCTTCCCTTCCCTTATTATATTATAGTGCTCATTATAATGATATAATAGTATCCACTGACTGTGCCTGAGCATCTCCACATTCCTCCCCTTGACACAGTATGATCACAGCTATATGAATTGCTATATGAATTGCTCTCAGACTCAATGCCTAAATATGGTGTAGAAAATGAATTCCATCATAAGCAGCTTATACAACTCTTTAGCATGCAATTTTATATTGCCAAGTTGATCCATACCCAAGGAGGTTCAGTAATACACTCATTCAGTGCAGCTAACAACGGTGAAATATGAGCTTGTAAATTAAATATGCTGACTAGGCAGCCAAAACAAGCAAATAGTCTGCCTTAGGAATAAATGCAGAGCATGGACACTGATGAAGGAATGTCAGCACTCGACCACTGTAAAGAATAAATTTATTGTTCCAAATCCACGTAATTACCAGGCAATGACATGATGTGCTTTATATCCTAGTGTCTTGCCTGGTAATTAGGTGGATTTGGAACAATAAATTCTTTACAGTGGTCAAGTGCTGGTATTCCTTCATCGGTGTCCATTCTCTGCATTGGTTGGTTTACAAATTTTTGGACACCTTCCTGTTTTGTTGTGGTTTGCTGCCTTAGGAATACCCTCCATGACATCAACAAACTACAGCTCACCTCCTATGGAAAACTAAAGCTAAATGGGATACTCTGCAGAATAATGACATTCCTAACTTGAAATTTAAAACAATATGCTGAAATTTGAAGAAAATACAGGAAACAAAGAGAATACAAATTCTAAAGCACAGTTAGAAAAAAATGAAAATTTGAAAGATTTCTTAATCATTTTTTGGGAGGAGGCACACAGTAATGTGAGTTAGAAGAACAGAGTGAGGCTCATTTAAACCAAAAGGGTTCTTTGACTTTGTATCAATAAGTCTCCCAAAAAAAACTAAGAAAAAAAATTGAGCCTCCCCTATATGTCAGAAAAGTATGCTGAGCCTCACCGCATAAAAAAGCATATGCCACACTGTATACATACCCAACCAACACATACTCTTGAAGTAGCCAAAATTTCATATAGTAAGTTATACTTGTATAAATTATTTGAAACTATACATGCGCATATTCATTGATTATTACCATTCAACATTTAGCCTGATCCCACATAAAAACGATACCACATAGGGAATATTTTAAACAAAGAACATTTTAGACTTCCTCAGGCCTTTTTTCAGACAAAACGTGGCCTCGATGGGGAGAATGGTCTCATTATTTGAGAAACATTGTTTTAAGCAAGTCTTTCTTCCCCATGCCTAATGTGTTCATGCTGCATATATATATATATATATATATATATATATATATATATATATATATATATATATATATATATATATATATACAATAATATATACACACACACACACACACACACACACACATATATATATATATATATATATATATAAGCCTAGCCAGAGTGTGTCAGATTTCGCCACCACATTGATTAATTAACTGAGCCTCTGTCAAGAAAAGCCAATGAAGTGATCCCAGGGGTGTATTTTTGGTTACCCATCCACTCGTCACGGTTTGTCTTGAAGAGTGTTAGTGAGGGGCTCTGCCTAATGTAGTTAGGAATTTTGTTCCAAAGCATGGGGAGTCTCTTTGACAGGAATCTGTCCCTCCAGCATGTTCGTGTGGCAAGGTTTAGCTCACTAGAGTGAGTGGCTTGCAGTGACTTGGATTTCTTTAGGTTGAACATGTCCATCAGATCTGAGTTGGACATGGCTTTGTAAGTCAGGCAGAGATCACCTCTGAGTAAGCGATATGTCACTGAGTACAGCTGGAGTTTTTCCATTCGGGCTGCATAGGACATATGTTTGAGGCCATTAATCCTCTTGGTGAGGTACTTTTGTGGTCTTTCCAGCTGCTGTAAGTGTCTTGTGAGTTACATCCCAAATGGGGCATTGTACTCTATGATGGGTCTGATGAGTGACGAGTAGAGGGGCACTATAACTTCTTTATTTCTAGATGTGAACCCTTTAGTAATTAGATGGGCTACAGAGAAGGATTTCCTAACTACTTTGGCAATATGATTGTCAAAGGAGAGATTACTATCTACCTGGGTCCCCAGTGCTCTTATTAGCTCTTCTGTATTAAGAGGGCTGCCACCTATGGGGTAATTCATGGGTGTTTTGTTTTTCCCAAACAGGATGACTATGCATTTTTTGGCATTTAGCTTGAGACCATGACTTTGACCCCAGGTGTCCGTCTCAGTAAGGCCCTTTTGGAGAATGTCCATGTCAGCCGGAGAGTCCCAGTTTGCAGTCATCGGCGAACTTGGTTAGCCATAATCCTCCTGTGCTTGCCTGTACTTCTGAGAAGTATATGCTGAACAGTAGGGATCCCAGGACCGTGCCTTGTGGGACACCACTTGTGACTGGTTTAGAGTCAGACCTGGAGCCCGCTGTTCTTACCATGTGAGTTCTGTCTATAAGCCAGTTGGCAACCCATCTCGTGATGTAGGGTTTTATGTTCAGGCTGGTGAGTTTTTCTATAATTCCCGAGTGGGGAATGGTGTCAAAAGCCTGGGTGAGGTCAAGGTAGGCTGTGTGAACCACGTTCCCCTCATCTGTGGCCTTGGTGACTGTCTCGAAGAAGTCAGCCAGGTTTAGTAGGCATGATCTGCCCTTAACAAAGCCAAACTGGGTCAGGTCAAGTGTTTGGAGGTTCCCAATGTCTTTGTTAATGAGTTCCATGATGATGCGCTCCATAGCCTTTTAGACCAGGCTAGTCAGGCTTATGGGGCGATAGTTACCAGGGTCAGTTGTGGCCCTTCCTTTGTGGAACGGAATAACTATTGCTGTGCACCATTCTATGGGCATGTAGCCTGTGTAAGGGCTGAGGTTGAACAGTGTGTTTAGGTAGGAGGTTATTTCGTGCTGTAGTTCATGCAAGACGCAGCCTGGGAAACCATATGGCCCCATTGATGCTGTGCTTTTGGCTTTTGAAAGGGCTGTTTTCACCTGTGCGTCTGTGATTTCTGGGACACTACACTTTTCTTGTATTGTTGTGGGCCCTTTTGAGGGTGAGAGGGGTGTGAAGTTTGCACTGAATATATATATATATATATATATATATATATATATATATATATATATATATATATATATATATAATTTTTTTTTTTTTTTACTATTGAGAGTTGATCTATTCCTTTGTCTACATGCCTCAGCTGCCACAACTTCCACAGACGCCCCAGTTTGATTTTAGCTCAGACATTTCCTCTGTGCCACCTAAAAATTCTATTTTTTTGATAGAACATTGATTATTAAACTAAAGAAACAGTACAAAACATTACAGTTAAGAAGGTATTATTGTTCATAAAATGCTGGCAAATGCACATCTTATTAGCCTCCTAATGCTCAAATGAATAGTGGGAATATTTTTTTAAATGTTTCTAATTTATGTTCTTTGCCTCTTTTTATTTTTGGCTATGATCCTGATTCTTGAGGTAACACTTTAAGGCCTATGCACCTGAATAAGATATATGCTGAATTTGTCTGAAATGACAAAATGCTTCAGTTTTATTCATCTTTGCGATATCTCTAGTTCTTGAAAATTAAAAGCAAAGTTCCACTGTGGATGTTGCAGGTGTCTTGTATCCTATCTCTCTCACAGCTAGCTGGCTGGGATCTAAAACAAACTAATAAGCTAGATCTGGGTAATTTTGGTTTGGAGAACATCCCTTCTCCCAGCTCTTGTGTTCAGCTCTGCAATTGCAACAGGGGATTCTTTATGGTACGAAAATCTTTTTTCTAGCAGCTGTGAATATCTTCCCTTCCTGCTCAGTCCTTTGTGTTTCTCTTTCACTTGGTGCCCAAATGAGGATGAGTAGTCATAAGAAACATTAGTGAAGGATGCTTTGTTCATTTTGTATCCAATGTGGCTGAAATTTTCTTCTACAATTCTATGATGTAATTATTTTATTTTGTACGTACTTGTTTTTGGTTTAAATTTACCTGAAAATAGTCCTTGTGGATACCCCAGTTAACACGTTCATAAATAAATAATAAATAAAAAGATGACCACACTGCTATAGTTTCTAAGAAAGGCATGACACTGGACAGTAATACCTGTCCCAGCCAAACAAGCTGCTCCATCTACTGCATTATATAGCAACTGCATGGACAAATTATTAATGCTTGACAAGGCTGGTACTCGGGACACTAACCTGTGCTGTAAGTGACCATGGGGCAACTTTTTCAATGTGTCTTTTGAGGTTTCCCTGCCAAGTCACTCTAATAATAGGTCATATGCATCAGGCAGCTATGAGCTTGAACAGAAAAAATACTTGATACATATACACATTTATAAAAGCTGTCTGCCTGCCTTATCTGGGGCTGGCCACTGGGCTCTCTTTAGAGGGCTCTTTCATTAGAGGAGTAGCCACAATAATGGAACTGGATATGGAAGCTTTACTCCAAAATTCACAGTCCTTCAGAGGCCAAAAGGTATTGTCTGATCCCTTGGACAGAGATGCTGCCACGTCTGGCTTTTGTCAAGCCCAGTGAATGACCAAAGACATCCTGCAGCCAGGAGGAGGAATGAACCAACAGTTAGGAGTGTAGGGGTATAAAGCATCTCACAGGATCTGCATACCCTTCATAGAAAACTGGGTAAGTGGGCCATGGCAGTCTCTGTCTTATCACCTCTAAAATTTTCCCAAACTTGCTGCCAGTCACAAAGAGATCCTAGGGAAGTGTCAATGTTCGGATTAGTATGAGGGGTGGGGGACTCCATAATGGAGTCCAGGTTCTTCCTTTTACACTTCCTTTCCTGGGTAAATACAGGGGACCTAGGCTGAATAGTGAGGAAGATTAGTCACATTTTGGATACATCCATTCTATCTCTAAAATGGTTTTCCATCCCTCTGCCTCTTCCTGTAAGCCACCAGCATGGCTTTCGTAAACACAAATAATGTTATCTTAATATGAGAATGGATGCAGGAAGAGCATGAAAAGAGACAGATATAACTGCTGACAATATTAATACAACAAAAACAAATGTAAAATCAGAATGAGATGTCTTAAATATGCAGGCACCATTCTAAAATTAGAGGGTTTGGAATCTGATCCAGAATAAAAATAAATGAGTGTGAAAATGTTAATGTAAGAGGGCAAAAAAAATTTAGAAATCATGTAATATTTTTCACAGTATGTACCTAATATATATCTGAGATAGCTGTGACTGCAAGAAAATAAATAAATTAAACTGTATTGAATTCTTAACTGGAAAATAGTACTGAAGGGGGAAACTCCTGAAGTTGTCGCCAAATAACGATTTAGTGCAGCAAGAAATGCCCCAATGGCAACAACTAATGTTTTTTTTATTTTTTTTTTGAAAAACGCCCTGTTAAATTCTTCAGGTATGGTAGATCACTTAAACTAGAAAGTTACATAGACTTTTTGACCATTAAATATGATTATAAGTGCTGAAAAGTTGGACTGTGTTTTGAATGTATGCAAAGTTTCATATTTTGATGTAACTAGTATAGTGCTAAGGTAAATTTACTTTTATCGGTGCAATGTAATGCATGCTGCCTCATATACCGGTTTATATCTTTTAACTTTGTGAAGGAGTATGCATGTGTGTGTGTGTGTGTGTGTGTGTGTGTGTGTGTGTGTGTGTGTGTGTGTGTGTGTGTGTGTGTGTGTGTGTGTGTGTGTGTGTTGTGCTGAAAAGTTGGACTGTGTTTTGAATGTATGCAAAGTTTCATATTTTGATGTAACTAGTATAGTGCTAAGGTAAATTTACTTTTATCGGTGCAATGTAATGCATGCTGCCTCATATACCGGTTTATATCTTTTAACTTTGTGAAGGAGTATGCATGTGTGTGTGTGTGTGTGTGTGTGTGTGTGTATGTATATATATATATATATATATATATATATATATATATATATATATATATATATATATATATATATATATATATACACATACAGAGAGAGAAAGAGAGACATGCATGTATATATGTATATATACACAGCAGCATAGTTAGGGCAGGGTGATAGGGGTAACTGCCCCGGTCTAAAAGTGTTGTGGGCACGATTATCAGTTGATCCTGATCTCTCTCTCTCTAATGCAATACCAGCTTTTAAAAGTTTTCCTGGAGCTCGGACTTCTTATCTAAGTTTTCATATTATTAAGGCTTTTGAACTTTTTATGTTTTAAATATAACACCACTGTATTCTCATGCTATTCTTTTTTAGTTAACCTTCTCCTGGCAAAATGAAATCACATCAGTTAAAGCCTGGCGAGATAAGAGTGCTGACATTCTTCCTAATTAAAACAGGATATAATTGTGTCTAATTTTCTACTTGTTTTTATATATCACATGATTAACACAATTAGTCGAGGTTATACTATAATCCAAATTAACCCCTGTGCACGTAATATCATTGAATAATAATTTTCCAAGTTTCAACTTTGAGTTTGTTCTACTAGTCTGAAAGCCTGCAGGGTCCCATATCTCCCCTCTGAATAGTGCTAATTGAGTTCTCTCTGCATTTAAGAACAAGTGATTATATGTTAAACACATATCCAGTAGGTCAGTACTGGGAGTGAGCATGATCCTTGGCATATATGTCAGCAGCTTTGAGAAATCAGATATAGCGGATATCCAATTGATTCTGCATTTGAACACCCATGCAGTTCTGCACTCATTAACCTCATCTTACCTTAGATCTGTGACCATAAGGTTACAGTTATTCATTTCTGGATAACACAAGTTCATTCAAGAATGTAACAATGAAAAGGCATCATAATTAATTCTCATTTCATCTCTAGTTATATTAAGAGTAGACATCAGTGAAAGTTAGATACTTAATGTTAACTATTAAAGTGATAAAACAATCAATTCCACACCACCTGCTAGTAAATTAGGAAATATGACAAAACCCACCAGTGTAGTAGAATCATACAGCATAAATTAGCATAAACAAACAAACTAATAATCCTCAGCCATCAGATGAATGATATTTTCACTTACATTTAAAACTAGTTTATTATTTCCACTAACCAAGTTACTTACCCGCTGTAGTTCTCTGAAGAATAGATGGTACTGTGTGGCAGATGTGGCCCAGTGCAAAGCTCTGGTAAACATTCAGTATGAAGTAATGACCACGAACGGCCATGACTGGCTGAAAATTCTAAACTGATGCTAAAAGAATGAAAAATATATTTTTAAATCAACATTCTGAAGTCTAAATATTTTTTTACCATTTCAGTCATATGGTGCTTTATTTTAAATGATTTATGCTAAACTATAATGACTACCAGCAAATAACACTCCTTATAAAATACAAATAGCTTCTAATTTGATACATCGAGCTATATTAAAATGACACTCCACAAAACCATGCCTTATCCTGGATCTCTTATAATGCTGTCTTATAGCACTACCTTGCACATTGAATCATCAGCATCATTATAACTGAGTTGGTCAACCATTGCTTGCGTGCCCCACAATTTATTGCATACCACTAGAACCTTAGAGTATCACCGCTTCTGCTGCATAGCTAAAGCATCACTTGCAGTAATCTGATGCTGGTCCTAGTGTTCCCACTTCTTATGGGAGACATGAAAATAACTCTAAGGTGGACCAGCAACTAGATACCAGTACTGGCAACATTGAGAAACTCCAGTCATGTGACCAGCACATGACTGGAGGTGCTCCATGTTGCAGATACTGGTATCTAGTTGCCAGTGCACCACAAAAGTGATCAGCCTTTGCACCATATGCCAGGATAGCAGTGGAGACTCCTGCAGTCCTCCATCAGGTATTACGGCTTCACTCCTTTCCATCGAGAAGCTAACATAGAAGGGATCAGTGACCCTTCCACATCACCTCCAGCAAAGGGAATATCACCCCCTTCTTCTGAGGGATAGACCTGGTAGGTACTGGTGACCAAGCACCAGATGTAGTGGCTGTCAGAGACTGACGTGAGTGTCGCTACTACTTCTCCTCCTCCTCTTCTTCAAATATTCATATACATATGATAAAGACATCACTACACTTGTGCAGTGGACTACAACAGAAAACATACACACCTCACAACAAGGAACGGTGTTCAGGCGATGTTGTAGTGTACTGGCTCACCAGATGCACAGTAGCAAGCACCACCCAAACTCCACCCAACACCCAGCAACAGGTTGACGTGACAGTTTACTCCTGAATAAGCAATGACATGTGCTTCTCAGCTGCATGAATATTTTATCGGGAGACAGTGACATTGACAAAAAGGCAGGAGTTTGAGCTGGATGTGGCAGAGTTAAAGATGCTAAGATTTGCACTGGGTGTGACAAGGGTGGACAGGATTAGGAATAGGTATATTAGGGTGTCAGCCCAGGTTGGAAGGTTTGGAGACAAAGCCAGAGAGGCAAGATTACATTGGTTTGGGCATGTGCTGAGGAGGGATGCTGAGTATATTGGGAAAAAGATGCTAAGGATGAAGCTACCAGGTAACAGGAAAAGAGGAAGGCCTAAGATAAGGTTTACGGATGTGGTGAGAGCGGACTTGCAGATGGTTGGTGTGACACAGCAAGATGCAGAGGACAGGAAGAAATGGAAACAGGTGATCCACTGTGGCGACCCCTAACGGGAACAGCTGAAAGAAGATGATGATGATATATATATATATATATATATATATATATATATATATATATATTTGGAAATTGCTGTTTATAGATATGTGTTTCACTGCCTGGAGTAACTTCGTATACAGTCAAATGCTGAGTTAGGCTTGTTGAAGTTGTGGCATTTTTGGAATTGTCTATTAATTAATACAGTATTTCTTTGCCGTTGATGTGACAGTTTACTCATGAGTAAGCAATATCATGTGTTTCTCGGCTGCATGAATATTCATCAGAGTATGTCTAACTGTAGAAGGCAGTGATTTCCTAGCCGTAGTGGCTTGTTATTTATTTCTTTTGTTTTTTTAATTTTGTGCAGAATGACATGTCCCGTCACTGTTCTCCCTTTGCTTTTGCAGGGGGGGGGCAAGCCCCCCTGCACCCCCCCCACTTCAAAATATGAACTCCGAGAGCAGGAAATTTAACATGCATTATCTGGGACATACACAATTACATAGTTATGCTGGCTGACAACACACTGAAAGCGAGGTCTTATTTAATGTTACTTTTCCGTAGTCTGTCTTTTACTGTCACTAACTGTATTACTCTTGAATGACTGTAGTTCCGAATATAGTGCTGCACTCAGCAAAATTTAATTTGTAGCATTTATAAAGCTGAGTTAAGGAAATGGATAAATAATATATAAATACATATATATAAATAAAAACCTACAGGCCTACATCACTTTATTGCTGAAACTCTGCTCAAACTCTGGAGCCTCACAGCCGCAGGAACACTCACTACTCACATATGCTAATCAACAATCACTGTATGCATGATGTCACTGGCAAATATGCATGCCGTGCGAATCACTCATCATTTGCATACAGCGTTACAGGTATTAGACTTGTCAATCAGCCTGGACACGCCCATTCCTGTGCGATAATGCCAGTGAGCCAGTACACTACAACATCGCCGGTGTTCAAACCTTCTGCAGCACTCAGCCATATTAAGGTGATGCTCCTCACTAGTTGCAAAGTATGTATTGTTACTCATATTTGTACATCAGTGTAACTACTTGCAATATAATGGTAGTAACCAAACAGAAAATGCTTAAAGTACATCTCTGCCTTATTTGCCGGATCCGCTGAGTTTCACTGGTGCAGCAGGTCATGATGTTTCCACCTCAGGGTCATCATAGCAATGATGATAATGTAAACCAGTAACATCCCTCAGCATCTGTGCCAGCTCATACCAGGCATCCACCTTCTTCAAATGGTCAGCCCTGCTATCCCTAGAGTTACTATGCAGAAACACTACACAAACCCTACTTTTAACCCTTCCAGATGCAGCTTTGACCTTTCAATAAGTCTTGGAACAATATGGTACCCTGAGTGCATGGATGTTTATTTGTAAATCATATACTGCCCCACATAGTACTGCACCATGACACTACAACTGTACACATGTCACATGCACAAGCAAAGAGATTACATGCCTCATGCTAACTGGGACTTGTACAGCTTGTACCAATATGTATGAGTAGTGCATTATTCACAGGACATGATTCATAGACACTGGCACTATCTGGCTTCAAATGCATAACCTCCTCAATAAGTGCTGCTGTAAACATGACATAAAATGCTGCCACCATATTGTGCAAAACACAGCCGTAACACTGACACACAGGGGGACTGGAATAAATGCTAGGCAGATGAGAAACATTGCAGAGTTAAGGAAAGAGTCCTGACTGGAAAGGTATTTTATCTACTACAAACTATGTGGCGGCTGTCAAGGAGAGCTGGGAATTATGTGTTATTGTAGGTCTAAATGGGACCACACCACACCTACATAGCACATTAGTACCAGGATATGGGGGGAGGGGTGCAGGCTGTTCAGAGAAAATACTTTGGGGATTGCATGCTGTATGGCATGGGGTGGGTTATGTAGAGGCATAGGTACAGTGCCACATGGGGCTATTGAAACTGTGCATAGCAGATCCATATAGAGGAGCAAACATGGTCATAATCATGTGCATGCCAGGGGAGAGCATATACACCCACTGAATGATATGTCCTTAGGCATACAGGTACTGGCATGGCTATCTGAGAGATACAATGTCTAGAAAGGTCTATCAGTCAGGAGAATGAACTGCTACTAGAGACCATCAACATACATGGCATGCACTTCCTGAGCAAAGGTACTACAGGGACTCCATACCAGGACCACATGTGGTTGGGATGGAGCAGGATGTGTGTGTTGTAGTGGCCATAACAGATTAGTACAACATGTGCCTTGGAGGATTACTGAAATGATACTCTATGCAAAGGAAAGGGCATGGTCATCATGGCAGACTAGGCCACCAAAGGAAGGGTGAAAACTGACATAAAGTGGATGACTAGACAGAGACTGCAGTGTTTTGATGTCTCTTGCAATCTAGGGGAATCAGCCCCTCACACCCAAGAATGGCTTGGATGTGGAAGGAGGCTTGGCACCAACCAGCATTGTGTCAGTAGAAATGTAAGGTTAGTAATGTCAGTTTTGTTACAGTGTAGTACACAAAATTGCATGAGAGACTGTGGCCTTTCTGTATTTCTGTTCTAATAGACAAATCTGGTCTGCAAGTGCAATATCCTGCACAACAATGCACAACTTCCAATGTACTGTACAACAGTGTTTCCATGTGTACCAGTATGCGGGTCATGGGGATATGTAAACAATATGTGTATGCTAACCATGGTGTCATATGCTTTCATGCTTTTGTGCATTGGTGGAGGGTTCAGCACAAGAGAACAACACAAGGCTGACATCAGCAGGATGCTCATGGATGCTGATTAGAACATGCAAGTGGCATAGTCTGATGGCACTGTGTGACTATCTACAACACTACAGGGTAAGGGTCACCCACATCCACCATTACAGAATCTACTGTAGAGGTATAGACTCAGCACATGGACTCACAGAAGCATGACAGACAGTCTGTACCTGACAGACTTACACGGGCTTCATCTTTGTTTCCAGTCAATATAGCATCTCATATGTGCACTGCCTATGAGATGAGCATACCCACCATACGGGATAGATGCAGGAGGCACTACTGGTATTACTACAGCGCTGATCCCGATATGTGAGCAGAAATAAGAAACAACCAGATGATGTGCACATTAGTGATTTAGGCACATACTACTGCTTTGCACAGCTCAGTGGAGATATTAACTGTATTCTTTGCCTTATGGCAGGACAAGCACTAACTGCCCAGTGACCCTTCAGTACAGTCTCAGAGAAACAAGTAGATGAGGTCACTGGTGGAAAATATTGCCTCCATAAGTGGATCATGAGACGCATTGCAACTACCATCCAGTCTGACTTTGAAAGCCGTGCAGGTCATGGGGTGGTCTAGATGCAAAGTGGTCAGACACAGGCCATCCAACATCAGGGTACACAAAGTGTTGGTGAGATGGCATCAGGGTCACCTGTGGTACATGGTCTGAAACCCCAGTCATTGGCATCATCTGTGTCATTCATCCCACTCAAAACACAGCATACCTCTTCAGGGGTATTCCTGTAGTTCTACCCAGTCCTTGCTTCCCTCTATGAAAGAGATCCAGCCATGACACTGCAAGAAAAACAGTGGACATCACTAATGGTCCTATTGTGGTAGTCCCACAGGCCTGAAGGATGTAATCCTTGACTCCCCAACCTCTAAGTATAAATGGCATCATGTTCATCTCCTGTGATCCTACCCAACATTATAGTGTTGCAGTCATTTGTCACTGTGCCCCCCTCCCCCCCCCCGTGCAAGTGATGATGACTATGCCCTGCCCTTCCACTAGTCTGTGTTTGCATGGTGATGTCTAATTCCCCTGTGTGGCCAGACAATGCCCTACCCTGCAAAGGTGATTACAATTAAACAAAGACAATTGCCTTAAATACTATATACTGAAAACACAAATCAAATACTACAAATACCCGAATGCAAATATTTTGATGCCAAATAAATGCCTAAACCAAGCTATCCACTCCATGTTAGAGTTAGAGATAGGGTTATTATTAAAGTTATGGTTAGGGCTGGAGTTAGGCTTAGAGTTATGGTTAGGGTTACAGTTAAGTTTAGCAAATATAAGTAAGAATAGAGGAGTGGGGATTACTTGCATGTATTAATCCTAGCCCTATCCTTAAACTCAGTCTTAATCCTAACCATAATTCCTCATCATAACACAAAATAACTCAGCACAAACACAAACACACACACACACACACACACACACACACACACACACACACACACACACACACACACACACACACACACACACACACACACTCACACATACCTTATGTTTACCTTAACCCTAAACCTAATCACTGAGCCAATCCTAACCCTATCCCTAACTCCAAACCTAGTCCCACACAAATAGAATAACAAAATAATTGGTATTTATGAGGGTTTCAACTTGCCAGCATACTTACAATCATTACATACAAGATCTTAGAATAACATTCTGCTTTTCAAACTGTCATGTTTATTCTCATGTCAGGAACATGCAGCATGCATCATTTTATTCTATGCTGTCTATATCGTGGTCCATAGTTATAGACCAAATACCACCTTTGTGCCAGTTCTACAATGTACAGCATCCAGCTCTGACTTCACTGAGGATCTGCTGCTGTGCTCCTCCTTTGACTCTCCACCTAGCCACCTTCTGCTCCTGCAGTGACTTGCATGGCAGAGTCTGGCATGATATTCTCCGGCTGCTCTATGTTTTTATGTGGGACCATGCTGTAGGACATGGTAGATGGCAGATACAATGACTAAGTTGCCGAACATATTTAGAATATATTGTAGTGCCTCTCTGGATGTGTTAAACATCAGAAACATCCTTTCATTATTCCAAATACCTACTCCACTATGTTTTAGGTTTCACAGTGGAATGTTTTATTTGGCATTCTCTGCATGAGCTGAAGGTCGGACATTGAGGTTATTCACCAGGGTTCTAGGGCATATCTAGCATCACTTCCAGCACACAAAACATAGCATATTATGTGTGACCTGCTATGGTACCTTTCTCAGAAACTGCTGGTATAGGTATTGGACATGTACCATACATGTGAACTGTGTACACTGCCTGGGTGGAACATAGACGCATTATAAGTAATGCCCTGGTTATTGCAAACCTAGGAGGGTGTGAAAGCCCTCCCTGATGTTACTGATATATATTTGTGTGTGTGTATGTATATATATATATATATATATATATATATATATATATATATATATATATATATCTAAATGGGTCTACTTCTTGTCACCGAAAGTACACTTTATCAAACACCAGAAAGCCAAATCCACTTTAGTGAAAGTGCAGTTCATCAAAAACTCACTATCACAAACCATATGTAACTGAAAAATGGTCGACAGTTCCGGGATCTTTTAACAGAATAAGTGTGGTGCTTTTTCATTGCTATTGAAATTTGTAACGGGAGAGGAACCTATACTGCCGATGGAACTTGTTGATATAGATCACTGTACAGTGAGGATAATAAAATATACCCTTTCCCCACTGTAGTGCGATCTCAGAGTTAGTATATATAAGTAGTTGGGGGTGTGAGGTGACAGCCTCCCAGATGGGGGGGGTGCAGGGAGGCTTGCACCCCTGCAAAAATTCATTTGCAAAGTTTGTGCTACTGTTGTATTTTGGTTACGTGGGTTTCGCAGTTGTGAGTTTTTGTTGAACTGCACTTTCGCTAATGTGGAATTGACTTTCTGGTGTTTGATAAAGTGTAATTTCAGTGACGAGAAGTAGACCCATATATATATATATATATATATATATATATATATATATATATATCCATACATATACATTATGCACATATGTATAGAAATATATATGTGTGTGTGTGTGTGTGTGTGTATAGATATATAATATATACACATACACATATGTATAGCCATGCTTCCATCCATCCACAACCACTTTTCCTATTTTTGCAGATTAGGTCGGGGTGTCACTTCAACAGTAACAATCATCTAGAGCCAAGGTTTATATATATAAACATATATATATATATATATATATATATATATATATATATATATCTATATATGATCATTGGACCAGGTGGGGCCTTGACAGCAAGCTATGGTGTCCAGGATCTCAGGGAAACCTGATATCACATAGCAGGTCTGTTAGGTAATGGCTCCTCTGTAGAACCAGATATGCTCCTGCACATGTTGTAGTATAATGACAAATAACTGGTTTGATTTTTCTGAGGCTGATGCCTACAATATCCCTAATGTGTCACCCAGTAGGTGTAGTCACTGGAAGTTTCCCATAGGTAAGATGATTAATGCTGCACATAACTGTATATCTGTAAGACAAGGCATACCGCACATTCTCCTCAATTCCACTTGTGCATAACACAGTTTCACTAGGTCCCTTATGGTGTCCTGTTCATCAGATTCAGTTCTGTGGTTGTTAGTCAGGTGCTGCCTGTACCTCTTCTGTTAGCATAGATAGCCAAAACACATCAATGCAAGCCCTGGCTCTGAAGTTGCTGTATTATTATCCATCCATCCATCACTCCTTTTCCCATTTTTCCCATGAGGTTGGGGTGTCACTTCAACAGCAACGATCATCTAGAGACAAGGTTTACACCACCAGGTGGATAGCCTTGTCGTGGTGGTTCTTCCACATCACACACTCACACAGACCCTCATACCTATGACAATTTAGAGTGTCTAATCTACCTAATGCATGTCTTTGGAATGTGAAAGGAAACCAGAGCAACTGGAAGAAACCCATGTGAACACAACGAGGACATGCAGACTCTGCACAGAAGGCACCTCAGCCGAGAATTGAAGATGGGAGCATCCTGCTGTGAGGCGACAACCCTATTTCCTATGCCACTACAACTGCTACTGCTGTATAATGTCCAACACAGCTCCCATCAATTACATCATTAATCTTGGTGTTCAAAATGGGTAGGCATGGCTGCAAAGCCACCATTTTAGGCTCCTTCATGTGCATATTTAGTGTGGCTCATTTGCATGAGGTTTCTTATTTACAAGTCATTATGCACTTTTTTGCATGTGCTGCATATCACACTATTTCAAAATCTGTCTTCCAGTCTGTGACACTTTGAATATGGCTGCTACTCATGCTGTTTGCTCTGCTCATTGTGCTAACTTTTGTGAATCATATCCTCTGTCTGATAATCATGTTTCAGTTACATTTGCTTTGAGTTTAATAAATGTCAGTCTTTCTTTTGTAGCTTTACATCTTTATTTTAAAACACACTTCTGGATGCCTAGATCATGCTTAAAAACAGGTGTTGAGTGCACACTGCATCACTATAGTTAATAACAGCAAATAAACACTTTTACATGTAAGGCATTGTTACCATATGTAAATCTAAATTCCAGGACAGAGTAGCATTGTGCAAGAGCCACGTATCACAAAAAGTAAATAAAGCATTATTTGTGTCAAAGATTGCACCAAGAGCTAATTTCATATCCAGCAAGCAGTAAATGTTAATTACCAACACTAGGCTTAACCTTGTCCTCTAATGTAGCCATAGTTAAGCTGTAGCTGTTAGTACAGGATAGTGGAAAATCTGTGCTACAACATTCCCCTAATAATTCCCAGTGACCTGTCAAGGGAACATTTCTGAAGCCTATCTTTTACACAGCTCTCATGATACCTTGATAAAAGGAGATTTGGAAATGTATTTGCACACATATTTATGTGTTTTACCAGGGTCGCTGGTTGGGAAGTATTTGCATCTGATGTGGTTGATTTGCTCTCATCTGCTTTCCTATAATATAAATATGTTATTTGTGAACTAGAGGCTTCCTGAAAAAAAAAGTGATCTTGCAGTCTGATAAGCTAAATCTTGTCTGATCTTATTGCTTTTCACTGAATACACTGTGTGCTCGTGAAAACTGCAGCCTAGCAGTGACAGCACCACTAAGTGAATGCAGAACACGCTCAGTGAAGCTCTAGTCTAGCAATGAATGGGCACTAAATGCATGCAGCAGGTTGTCATTAATGTTGCTTTAACACTGAACTGGACAAACTCTAATGTTATGCATGTTCACAAATCCTGTAGCCTAACAATGAATATGTATTTAATGAATGCTGCATGCACTGACTAAAGCTGCTGTCTGGTGGTGAAGATGTAATTACTGAATGCTACAAATGTACATTAAACCTGCAGCCTAACAGTACGCAGGTACTTAATGAATGCAACCTAACTGAATAGGCAGTCATGCACTCTATATGCTCAGTGATGCTGCAGGAGTAAACACTTAGTAAAAGCCACAGGCATTCTAGCACTAGCAGGCCATCACCAAATTATCAAGGTCTGCAATCATAATGGGGATTAGCCTTAGTAGTGAACAATCACACAAGGAATACTTTATTTCCTCAGAAATTAACAATGCCCCAAGGAATAATCAATCACATCTGAATAAGGTAAGCATTCCCCTGAGCACCAGCTCACCAGGTCTCAAAACATTAAGCCATTTCATCTGTGTAGTCAGTGCAAATGCGCAGGTTTCAGTAGAGTAACACCTTAGCAGTGAATAATTTTACTGCAAAAAGCTGTCACTCTCCTAGCAGAAGATCCCTAGTGATTAATTGCATAATGGAGCAAATGACCCACCTCTGAGTAACAGATCCATAGTGAATGGTAGCACACTAAATACAGTCACTGTGTATGAATGCATGTACTAAACACTGTGATTGGTCTTAACAATGCGTAGGAGACACAGTCTGTGTAGGTGCAACAGTGAATGCTAGAAAACAAAACAATGCTGTGGTTGTGTTTTTTTAGCTATAACATGATCAAGTCACTTGGGAAAGCTTTTAAATCCTTTTAGGGTTATATAATGCAATGGCATTAAGTGGTTAGAAGAATTAGAAGAATTAGACTTCCAACATTTGATTAAAGTGTTGTACAGCAGGTGATGAAGGTTTCTATAGATTAGATTATTTTCTAATATAGTAAAGGAAAAGGCAATTCTTGGAGTTGTGTCCATAGGTGTAACAGCAATACATAGTTCTGAAATAGAATTGCCATAAAACTGTCAAAACACACTGTCACTGTAGCATGCAGGCAGACAGACCACATTTACCTGTTTCCAGGCTGGTGAGAGCCACAACCGAGGTTTACAGAGAACTGTATCATGTGAGATTCTGTTGTAGGTATAACAGGAAGGAGGTGAAAGTAGTCCACTACCCAGACATTTTTGTTTAAACCTTGATGACTCAATTGCTTCAAGCAAAACTTTGTTGCTGGAGTCTGCAGCTCTGGATTGATAGCTATGGATACTAAAGATGGTTTCTTCAAAAAAGAAAAGAACAAAAAGGCATAGATTAGTTAATGCATTTACTCTGAGACATAATGTGAAGTAAATAATTTCATTTACACAGAATTATGCCCCCAAACCTACTCCAGTTAAGTCTGAGTATCTGTAGTAAGGTTGAAAATTAATGTCTTGATGTTTGTCCTATTAAAAGTAATACACATGTTCAGATCAATGCCTTGCCTTTCAGCCTATTAAATAAAAGGAATGCATGTGCTCACTCCTTAACACAGATATCTCACTTGTGAAAAATGTAAGCACAACCACTGTTAACATTCCATTTGCTGATTCAGGTCTGTTTTAAATTAAATTTATTATCAGTGAGGAAGTTTTTACAACCAGTTGCTTTATGAATATATTACTTGCTCCCACAAAGCAGGATTTTGTTGAGAAGATAAATGAACAGTACCACTTTGTCTTAAAGTATTATCCAATGCATCATTTCTGTACCTGTTAGCATCCACATATTCCAAGATGCAGAAACACTTATACCACAGCTAAATCTACCAAAAAAGAAAAAAAAAAAACAATGTATTATTAAAATCTATATCCTCCCTGGAGATAATTAACAGCTTTAGAAGAAATCCCCTGCAGAACAATTAGTAACATACCTTATAAAAATATCTTATTAGGATATAAATACCAACTGGTAAAATCTTGCATCAGACTTCCCCTTAGCAATAAAAGTTAGTTACACACAACTTATCAAAACACACACTATATTTAATAATAACAACAGTAAAGCTGCAATTCTTGACTGAATATTGCTCTCTCACCCCAGTAAATTTACAACCTCTGGAACATATTCAAACTCACTTAGTGACCATCTCCCTACCCATACCCACAGAAATACCACCCACCAAACCAACACTCACCAACTTAAAACTTCCTGAAGGATTCCGGTGAGTTACATCGCTGAAACCAGAAGGCTGCAGCAGCACTTTGCCATAGAGCAGTATGGCTGAAAAGAACAATCGCTGTAGCTGTACACTATGAAAAGAAATGTAGAACATTGTGGTGATCCCTAAGGACACCTACTCGCACTAGAAGAGTTACACATTCCTTATTTTCATTCAAAATCCTGATTTCATCTATCTGAGCTAGGAATTGCTGGTGGAAAGTTCATTGTGTGCTTACCTGATTGGCCTTAAGACTTAGTGCAAAACTTACTTTTCTCTGATCATATATAAGCCTGGCATTTGTGAGAAGCTGGTCTTTGCACAGTGGCAGTTCCTGGTGCCTTGTATACACACAATCACCAGAAGCTGATATTTCCCTATAAAAAAACACATTGGAGCTTTACCTCAGTCCTGCATTACTCATGGAGCAACTAGTTTGTGCAATGAGCAGCAGTTATGCATTTAGTTAGGACCGTTTAGGTCTACCTTTTCTTATTATAGTAACCAGGACTACTCCAGCTCATAAAGCATCAGGTTTGGTGCTGGTCAGCATCGCTGGTTAGGTTAGCTGGAGATTACATCAAGTAAGCACTCTTCCTTCAACCAGTTACAAACAACCTCCACTTCTATCCTTTGAGGTACACATTAAGACTTACAACCATGATGGGCACTTATCTGCTATATCTCCAACTGGCTTGATAGATATGGGCATCCTGAAGCAATGTAACACTTGCCTTATTTGCACTGACAACCACTTAATTCTTGAACAGGCAAATATAGTATGTGAGAAGTGTAGTTATACATTGACACTGAAGACTAGACTCTCACATTCAGACACCAAAAGCAGCAAGCAGGTTGTCAATGACTCACACTCATCACTCACTATACACATAGACCTACGTATGCAGAGATGATCACATGTAACATACCCAAACCTCAAAGCCTTCTCAGACGCAGTCCTCAGAAACTCTGCATGCACACAGACAAGACAATTCCCATCACAACACATAAAGCCACATTTTATTGTATCTCAGCTACCAAGCCCATAAGGTGAAACACTCCACAACCCAATATTCTGGTCACAGGAGACAACACACACTAATGTCCCTCTTACCAGGCTGGATAGGTGGAAGGTTATAGTTAGTTGCCTGTTAGGGGTCATGATTCACCAGATCATGAAAGCACTCAGGCCACTTACCCCTAAGTACCAATATGACTCAGTTATAGTCCATGTGGATATGAATGAGGTGAGATGTACCTCCTTGAACTATATGAAGAGAAACATGATTGAGCTCTCAGAATATGTGTCACAGGCAAGTATGAGCCTAGCACTGAGCAGCATTCTACTGTCTCCAAAGATGATGCCACAATACCTACAGAAAATTATATATATATATATATATATATATATATATATATATATATATATATGTATAGTTATAGTGTCTTTTTTAGGCATTGCCAAACAGACAAACCTTCCAACATAACAAAAGCTACTTGGGACAAGCTAAATTTTTTTCTGCTCAATGCTAGGAGTCTCAACAAGATACTGCATTCCCTGGAAGCTCTCCTCACCATGGAAAATGCTGACATTTGTGCAGTTACTGAAACATGGTTCAAAGCCATGGAAAGCATTCTGGCAGTGCATGGCTATAATGTCTTTCATATGTTCCAACCACTCACTGAACAGGAAAGGGCAAAAGGAGGAGGTGCATCTATCTATATAAAGGATACCACACTTCAAAGCTGGTCAAACAATATGACATGCTTGAGCTGAACTAACCATGGGAAAAATCCATTACCATATTCTTGCTAGCTACAGGTCCCCCACCATGAACCAGAAAACCCACACATCACACCTGAAGTTACTAGAATCACTCACCATGCAGCCCACTACTATAGTCATGGGTTATTTTAACTACTCTTTCATTAATTGAGAGGCATACACGACAAACAGGCCCAAGGATTTCTTGACTTTGTAAATAAAAATGCCCTGGAACAGCTAGTGTCAACTCCCCAGGTAAATTACTCTCTACTAAGGGGCAGCATAGCTAGTATGCAAGCTCCCCCAAATCCTGAAAACAAAGAAATATATGCAAAGGTGTACACAAAAGCCCGTATGACCATATAACCAACTGCATAGAAACAGCAGTAACAGATTGAAATAAACCCAGCTCAAACCATAAAAACAATCCCCCGTTGGACCCCTGAAATTAATAGGTGCAAAAAAAGAAACAAAATTCTGTAGAGAAGTAAGAGGGAATGTGCAAAACAGAGCAAAACATCCCTCATTAGTCTAAAGAAGTGAATCAAGGAACTAGTCAAGTCTCTGAAAGCAAGCTTTGTGGTAAAAATAGCCTCTGAAGTTAAGGATAACCATAAGGCATTTTTCAGTTATATCCGCAATCTTAAGGGCAACACCCAACAATGTGCAGAATTAGTTCTAGATGACATTACCTGCACTCAGCTGGAAGATAAAGCAAATCTGCTGGCTGGCAAATGCAGTTCACATTTAACCTCTCCATCACCCCCAGTTCTCCCCCAAGAAATACCCTCCACTGCCAGTTATCACCAAAGAAATGTTGCCACTGTACTGTCTAAAGCTAAAAACATGGCTTCAATGGGGCCTGACATATACCAGATTACCTCTTAAACAGCTTAAATCAGGACTTATCAGGCCCATTAGGATCTCTATTTAACCACATCCTCCAGACTGGCTTTGACACACTAGAGTGGAGAATAGCAAAAGTCATCCCAGTGCACAAAGGGGACCATCTACTGACTCTGGAAATCACAGACCCATAAGTTTGACTAGTCTTAGATGTAAGGCTATGGAAAGAATAATCACGGACCTAACAAATAATGATATAAGAAACCTCCAAACACTGGACCTGATTTAATTCAGCTTTGTCAAGGGCAGTTCATACCTACAGAATCTGGTGGATTTCTTTGAGAAAGTCACTAAGGCCATGGATAAGGGTAGAACAGTACATACTGCAAACTTCAACTGGCCAAAATATTTGACACAATTCCCCACATACATATTATAAATAAGCAGAGAATACTAGGCATAAATCACTATGTCATCAAATGGATAGCCAATTGGCTCATGGGCAGGACATATGTGGTTAAAGTGGGTGAATCCAGATTCAGAAAGAGGACAGTTACTAGTGGTGTGCCACAGGGTTAAATGCTGGGACCACTCCTGTTCAGAATATTCTTCTCTGAAGTCAAGGTTAACATGGATGGCCTCTGGATGGCAAAGACTTCTGACAACTGCAAGCTGGGGACAATCACTGAATCCTCCAATGATGTCAATATCCTTCATGAGGGTCTATATCAGACAAATGATTGGTGCCAAAACCATGGCCTAAAACTAAATGTGAAAAAATGCATTATCCTACCCATTGGGAAGTCAAATACCCCTAAAAATGACAAGATCAATAGCACACTCCTAAGAGTGGACTCAAGAGGTCAGGGATCTAGATACATAGATAGATAGTATCCTGAATTTAGACTGCCATGTGTCCACAGTGAAGTATGGTATCCAGATCCAAGAAATTTATAGTCCCGCTGCACTCAGCTCTTATTAGACCAAGAATCGAGTACAATGTGCCATATGGAATGCACTTCACTAGGCACTTAAGCAGCTGAAGTGACCTCAGATGATCCTCACAAAGAAAATACAGGGTGTAACAACATGTCGTATGCAGACAGACTAAAAACCCAATCCCTTTATTCTGTCTCCTACTGACCATTAAGGGGTGACCTATGCCTGACCTACAGGCACTTATAAATTCAGCCCTAATGGAGCTGCTACATATCCACAAGTCAAACAGCATGAGGGTTACCTGATCTAGGGATCTAAACTTAGTCAGCAACTCAAACAAAATATGCTGGATAAATAGATATGTGCCGCAGAGACTGCCCCTTCTTTGGAACAGGTTTCCTATGTACATTAAGCAGAGCCTTTCCCTGGCCCTCTTCAAAAGCAGCTTAGATCAATGGATGGGATAATGCAAATTCACACCTGGGGCAGTGCCAATGTCCCTTATGGATGGGGTGATCTGTAAGATTCTCAAGGCATAGGTACAAATCCATGCCACCCTCTTGCACCTAAGGGGCCATATATTGAATAAAATCTGATTACATTGGCTAGGCTTGTAAGGGCTCTTAAGCTATTAGCCTAGTAATCTCCTATGAATCTACGAATCTCATCACTTTCTATCTAAACTGTTAATTGTTGAGGCTCATTTGCATATTCAAGTCTTCCATAAATGTTCCGGTTTTGCTTTCTCTTGATTTCCTCACTTCTCTGGTTTATAGAAACATTCATAACATTTCCAAAATATCTCTCATACCTCTACAGAATATTTAGTTATTTTTCTTACTATATTCTCCATAAGTCTGGCAATAAAACTTTCTAATTTCCATTGTCTAAGTCATTCTGCTAAACGTTTTTGTGCTCTGAAGTTAACAGCAGTCTTTCTCAACTCATGTGTGTTATCCAAGTAATTAATTATTTTTTCTTAAGTGGTCTGCAATTGTACCTCTTCTTGACCTGTGAGATTCACCTTGTTTTGTAATACTTTTAACCTTTGTCAGCCCCGCTAAATAATACATATTACTTCTTAACCAGATCTCTTTTTCCTTTATTTTTACCCTATTTTTAAATTCCAGTTTTGTTTTATACCACTCACTAGCTACAACTTCTGGAGTACTTTCTATCTTCCCTAATAATGCCTGGATATCTTCCACTATCCTTTCCTTAAATTCCTCTCTTTTTAACAGGTAGCTGAGGTAGTGCCATTGTCTCATCTTTACTTCATTACCTGCATTTTTATCTTAGTAATTATGCAGTGCACGATCTGAAATAGTTACTGGATGAGTACCAAAGTTCTCAATTAAAAGCACAAGTTTTTGTGAAACATAATTTCTGTCATATCTAACCTAGTTATTGTATCTTGGGGAATAATATGTAAATTCTCTCTGAGTACCTATTATTAAATTCATGTCTTTCATACCAAATATTTTCATACATTTCTTCAGAAATCTATGCTCTTTTGTTATATTTCCCTTCCAGACCCCAGATACATTCTCATTGTTACAAATCAAATTCCACTCCCCACCTGTAAGTAATATTCCCTGCAAAAAGCTGGTTATTTTTCCAAAATATTTTAAGCTCTGAAATTCAGTTTGAGATGGAATATAAATACATGCAAGCATAATCCTCACCCCTTCCCAATAGCCCTTTACTACTACAAATCTGTAATTATTATTTTTCCCTCTTGTATTACTACTGGAGCTCCTGTACCAATTAATATACATACTCCTCTTTTCCTTTGTCCCTGATATTCTGCAGAATATCCATCCTGAAATCCTTTCTTTATCAAATTCACATGCTCACTTATTTCCAAATGTGTCCACTGTAGCATTGGTGTTTGCACTCTGCATTTCTTAATATAATTTTGTATTCTTTCCTTTTTGTCTATACCTGATAATATGGAAAGGGTCACCATTATGGTAAAAAGGCATTATTTCCATCTACATATATATATATATATACATATATATATATATATATATATATATATATATATATACATATATACATATATATATATATATATATATATATATATATATATATATACACATATATATATATATCAGCTTTTTTAAATGTCTCTTTGCAGCTTTCATGATACATGCACCCATCAGTGTTTGGCAGGTTAATCTTTTATACAGTTTTTTTTAATCATCAACATTGGAACTTATGTTATAATTTACAAGGTTGTTTTGTTTTAACCCCCCCCCCCAAAAAAAAAAAACTCTATAATACCCTATAACGTGTTAACATAATACAAACACACATAACTATGTACATTTTCAAATAATGAAGTTTAACCCTCCTAATAGGAACATCTGTACAAAATAGACAGCTGCTAGCACAGGCCCTAATTAATCTGTAATTAAGGTTATCCATGCTAGGATGCATGTTATTGCCTGTGCTTCTTCTTACACTAATTGGTGTCTGTTCTTTTATATCTTTATTCTCCCTCCCCCAGATGAGAAAACTACTTGCATACTTGAATAAATCATTCACTTTTATCCCTGAAGAAACCAGTGTTCTGTTTTTATTGTCATAGTATAAGCCTGAACATGTAATGTTATTGCAGGAATTTTAATGTTTTTTTCACAAAATATAGCACAGGGTTATATAATGCTAAATGTTTGTTCTTCCTTTCTTATTTTATCAAAAGATTATGCTTTATTGGAGGTGCATGCTGTTTTGACCTTCTTCTGGAATTTTTCATCATTTTCTCATACTCTTTTTTTTCAAAGTTTTCTAGCCACATCATCTGGCATGTTTCTTGGCACACTAATAGACAGAATTTTATCCTTTAACTCAAAGCTATCTGATTTTGCTCTTTATATTGGATGCATTTTATGTGTCCACCCTCTTAACATTTTCAACATTGACTGTCTTCATGACATTATTAGAACAAGCCTTTTATTAGCTATGAATCTTTCCACCCTATACTTTCCTTTTAGACATAAAGGAACCCACAATCCTACTGTAAGTAGTTGTCTTAGTTCCACAAGCCTGTTTACAAAAAAATGCTTTTAAACATGTCCTACAACCACATTGGTATTAGGTGGTAAGATAAACACCACAACACATCATCACAGACTGGAGTCACTGCTTTGGCAGGTGTGGGTATTAACAGGCTATACAAATGAAAATCTGAAATATTCATCTATTAATAATAATTCTATATTGTTAACTGGCCCATAAAAGTCAGCACTGTTTCTCCAGGGTGCTCTGATGGTTTGCAGGATTCTGACATCTGACACTGATGCCTTTGTTTTGCTGTGTATTAGTCTAGCAAAGAAAACAGTTGAGTAAAACTTTCCCTATCTTGTTTTCTATATTTCAGAGCCAGATATATTCTCTTGCCATGGCATCCACTCTGTGCACTCATACATGTGTTTCATGGGCTATTTGTATGCACCTTTCCCTAATGTCTATTGTTTGTATCCCTTTTGGTGATAGCTATTGATTAAAAATTATTTCATTATTTCATTTTACAAACCATTTTACAATCTCTTTATCTGAGTGATATTTGTCGTTATTGTGACATGTATTAGTCATTTTTTTCATTTATGATACTATCTCTTACGCTATCTCAGTTAATACATCTTTAACAGTCAATGCTCCTAATATTGCATAATCTACTGTCATGTTCACATAACCTTGTGCAATGCGTTCATGTTTCTTTCCTTCTTATTTCATCTATTAGATGTTTTCATAGGTTCATAGGAGGTTACTAGGCTAGTGGCCCTATAGCCCTTACAAGCCTAGCCATGTTAATCCCAAGTTCCCTCAACCGTCCTGGGTTAGATGGACATAATAAAATATCAATAATGCAAAAAAGCAAAATGACAAAAAAAAAGAAAAAAACAAAACTCGAAGTAAAGAAGGTTCACAGTTTATTCCATTTACAAACGATCCGGTACCTCAGCCATTCACCTTCAGTGGATACTTCCCATTAGCACCACAAAACTTTTATATGTGCAGATGAGCCCCTACTGATGAAACCCTCAAATTAAGCAATGAACTTTTAAAGTGCTAAATGCAAACCACAACTGATCAAAAACACTATTTGATTCTTAATAAATATAAATCCAGGAACAGTGCATAAACATTGTTAAATAATATAATATAAAAAACTCTGCATAAATTGAATATTATAAAAATATATAAAATGCACAAAAGCCTGCTATACATAAATTTGATGTAAATATAATTTAATTTAATTTAAATTAGCTTCCTGATTAAGACCCCTAGGCAAAAGAGTTCTATAATTCAAAATGAATTTGCTGTCCAATTCCTTAAGCTTTTTAACAACATCACCCCCTTATACAACATTGGTTGTGCCAAAATACAAAAAAAAAAAAAAACGATGATCTATCTCCAGTATGCATAGCGTGAAAATACTGGCCACTGGACTTATCATGTTTTTAATCTGTATATCACCCAAAAGTTCTAAAATACACAATTTAACTAGCCTTTTGGTTTGTCCCACATATTATCTAGTATCAATACACCCACAGCCAACAATATAAACTATGCTACAAGAACAGAAATGAAATCTACCCCTTGAAACAAATATTCTCCCATTAATAAACATTAATCTGACAGCAGACTATGCAATGACCACAACAAAATGAACCCAATGATTCCTGAAGTGGTCTAAAAACTCTTAAAATTCAACAATTCCATAACTAATGAAAAAGGATTGAAAATTTCTTTTGCTTACCATAATTCTTTCATACAATTTCTGGATGTAGAATTTTATGTGGATGAGAAGTATTGTGTTCAATTCAGACCATATAGAAAACCTACTGCAGTCAACATTTTTTACAAGCTGACAGCAAGCATCCACCCCATCCCACTGTGTCCCTTCCCTTTGGGGAATTTAAGTATATCTCCCAAAATAATTCTAATAAGAGAGTTAGGGAGACATTTTTACAGGAAGTCAATGATAGGTTATTGGTAAGAAGCTATAAAACAAGATGTGTTGGATCAGATTAAAAAAAAAACGTAATGCCAACATGAAGGTTAAACATTTTGTAAGGAGTGTTGGTTTGGGGAAGGGGAGATTTTGATCAATCAGATGGTGGGAAGGCTTTTGTTACAAAATATTCCCCTTTTTTCAATATATTGAAATGGATAGTTTCGAATTTATGGCATTTAGTTTATTTGGACGAGCTGGCAGGACATTTATTTCCCAGGTAGATAATATTTTCCTATGTCAGATTTTTGAATCTAAAGGGATTGTTGAATTTAAGAGTTTTTAGACCACTTCAGGAACCATTGGGTTCATTTTGTTGTGGTCATTGCAAAGTCTGCTGTCTGATTAGGAATCTTTCTGGGACATTTATTAATGGGAGAAATGTGTTTGAAGGGGTAGGTCTCATTGATGTTCTTGTGGTGTAGTTTATATTGTTGGCTGTGGGTACAGTGATAAGAGATGGCATGTGGAACAAAGGCTGGTTAAAAGGCGCATTTTAGATCACTTGGGTGATATACAGAATAAAAGCATGAAAAGTCCAGTGGCCCAGCATTTTCACACTGTGTATGCTGGGATAGATCATAAATTAATAAACTAAATTGTGCACTCTAATATTAACTGCATTAAAGTTTTAAGGCTACTGGGGAGGCAACAACATGTATAACTTGTTCAAGTCCCACAGGCTCAAGCTTCACTTATTTTTCAGTGAACTGATTGCCAATGTACCATTAAATGTTAATTACAGTGTACCTCATACATTTCACTCAGCATACAGTTGTCAGGCTGCTCATGATTTGTTTTTACTTGCAGTCTGAGTGTCACCAAGTAAAAGCAGCTGGTTATGAATAAAAGCTAATAACTTTGCAGATACATGAAAGAATATTTGTAAATTTCACTCAAAATATACTGTTCAGGTCTCTAATTTTATATTAATTAATGAAAAAAATACATAATGCCTTTGCAAATGCAAGGAAGATCCACCACTTTTCATGGTTTTCATCATTTGTCTTGGTTTCCAAGCCTATTTGCTTAATCTGTAAATTCATCCCATACAACAGGAAATGATCTTAATTCTGCATCAGTAAAAGGTTCTCTGATTCAATTATCAACTGGAGCACCTTCTCTGTGCAGTATGCATGTCCTCCCTGTGGTCAAGTGAGTTTTAAAGACATGTAGGTAGGTGCATGCATGTGGGCCTTCTGCAAAAGCTGGGCACCAGGCTGGCAACTCGATACCATAAAAACTTCACTGTCAATCAATCTGTGGATTGGTGATCCACTGTAGCGACCCCTACTGGGAGAAGCCAAAAGACATTGCTATGCTTTTACATCCCCCACACCAGCAGCCTAAAATCACAACATTATATTAACTTTAACTTGCTTCTTAACAGCCTTTCATATGTTGTTACAGTCTAAACTTTGGATATATTACAAATAAGAAACATTATTTTCTTGCTTTACTATCTTTAACATATGTAATAGCTGCTGATAAGAATCCCACACCAGTCTTTCTCAGCCACATTTTCTTCTAAAGCCACATTTCACAAGTATAATTCTATATTTAATTGAATTGATGCTTAACAGTCTGCTGTTTATTCCCTAATTTGACAATGTTGCTGGACATCTTTCTGATCATCTCCATCTCTCAACACAAATGTCTCACTTAACTCCAAGACACTCTTGATTGATTTAGCCAACTCTTGTACTTTTTTCTGTAATTCTTGCCTTTTAATTTGGTACAATGGAAAAGGTTTCAATAGTAAAGTCTCTCTATGTACTTTGTTATTGTCAGAAGATTGAAAAGCAGAGCTTCCTTCTGCTTGCTGACTCACTCTTTGCTGGCAAAACTTTTATTTCCCCCCCTTTGCCTGATCTGGATACAGAACTTTAATGGATCCTCCAGCATATTCTAAAGTCAGCTGGTTACTGCAGCTTGAATCTCATACATGCCTCTTGTCACTAACTGACAGCTATAATAAACTTACTTCTTTTCTCCATGGTGTACAGTAAATAAATATCATCTGCAAATATTCTGGTGTACCCAATTTATACTACTTTTCCTTTCTGTTTCAGTTTTATCAGAAACAGCTGTTTCTACTGGTATGACTGCACCTTAACTAATATGGATCTTGTCTCTTTTTATGGCCAGGTTTGGAGTATATAAACAATGTGCCCTCTAAATTAACACATCCTGATGTAGATTGCTAGTCCAGTTACTTATTTGATAAGTAATGCAGTCTACTTCTTCGATGTTATCTGGTACAACAATTCTTTGCATGCTTTGTACTATTTTCTGAAACAGCTCATTTTAACAAGCCTCATTCACACCAAGTCTTTTCTTCATTTCAACCTCTGATTTTTGCCATTTTTGACAGTTCATCTGAATGTTTGAAAGCTTATTCTGTTTTGTTCTAGCCTTTTGTTATTTGAATGTATATATTACTTCAGTGTTTTACTTATGTTAACACCTCTGAGTGTATTTAATTTTCTTTCTAAAAATTACTGGAAACCATCTCCTGTACTACAGCTGAAACTTGAGCAGTTTTTTTTTTTTTTTTGCTAAACAGCTGTCATATTCTTTCCAGCTAGATATTTTTCTTCACTTTTCACTTTTTCTGGGTGAATTTCTTTCACTTTCTCCAGATTTTATCTTTGTATGCATCCAGGTAGTGTAACTACTAGTCATTTACCAAAACTAATAGCTTTTACTCCTTTTTCAGAGTTTCAGTTTTAACACAATGAGAGCTCTAATCCATCTGTTGATCAGTGTGCAGCCATTGTGGAAATCCAGTGCTGTTAGACTTTTGACAGCTGAATGGGTACATGAATACATATTTAAGAACGCTGTTAACCAAGATGCCTAATGATTATTATACAATGCCTTCTCTAAAACATGCACGCTGATTGGCCAGCCCAACCAGCGTGCCCGTTGTAAATCCCTCAATATACTAACGGTAAAAGGTCCGGTCGCCCGGACTTTTTCCGTTAGTATAAAACACTGTCTCGCTATGTTAAAAGAGTTTAACATAGCGACACAGGTTTAAAAAAAGCAACGCAGATCTCCGTTGCTTTTTTTAAAGCTGTCTCGCTATGTTAAACTCCTTTAACATAGCGACACAGTGTGTAAAAAGCAACGGAGATCTTGCGATCTCCGTTGCTTTTTTTTTTAACCTGTCTCGCTATGTTAAACCCATTTAACATAGCGAGACAGTAAAAAGCAACGGAGATCTTGCGTTCTCCGTTGCTTTTGCCCACAGCTCTGATGTACTGCATAGGCATACGCAGTACATCAGAACTGCCGCGGAACACCAGACAGCAGCGGAAGGGCAGCAAAGAGGCATTATACAATGCCATTATTTAAGAAAAGTAATTATTTATTTTCTTAAATAATGTCATTGTATAATAGCAATAACCCACTTCTGGGTGTGGGTAATGCTGGATTTACCCACGGTTGTCTTTGTTTGGTCCCTCGGGCGACCAAACCACGCCAACCGTGGGTAAATCCAGCATTACCCACACCCAGGCGTGGGTTATTGCTATATTGTTTTATTTATGGTGCTGATGAACATAGTTCTTATTTTTATGAACAATAATCTTCAAGAAGTATGATGTGAATTTAGACAGTATTACTGTTATAATGATGTTATATTCAAACAATACTGTTACAGTTGCTAACAGCAAACTTTAAATAAAAAAGATAGTTAAAGAATTTGAACACTCATTGAGGTATACTGGATTAACATAAAGAAAATGCTGGATTAACATGAAGAAAAAATTGATTTGGTGAGAAGACAAATGCAGATGGTACATATTCCTGCACATTAGGTTTTGGAAGGGAAATGCAGTGAATAAATAGTGAAAATAAGTAGTGCTAAACAGGATTAGAGAGTTTTACAAACATTTTAAGCTGTTTTTACAAACAATGTATATCTGATCTGCTGTTTTCTGTTTTTTTGGAAAGTGTACATATTTTAGGGGCAGTTTATCCATGTCTTGTGAGAAAAGTAAAAAAAAAATGTTAGAATGTTTTTCAAACATTTTGGGGGTCCAGCATGATCCCCATAAAAAGAGGGTGGTATTTAGTAAAAAAAGGGAAATGAGGTATGATAAACTCAAACTGTGAACCTAGTGTCATGGCATTTGTAATGGGAATATAAAATGAAAAAGAGTCAATATAATACTCTAGCTAGACAGTTATTCCATGAGAAATATGCTAATATGCAGGAATATTTAAAGACAAAGAGGGGAGTCATATGTAGACAGGATAAAGAAGCTTGTAGGTATTTCAGAAAAAATAAATTCTGGATATTGAATATGGACAGAATTTATAAGCTCAGAAAGCAATGGTATGATGAGAAAACAAAAGAGATATTTTCTTGTAGTGCCACTAAAAGATTTAAAATAAGAATTACAGACAGTTATAAAACAAAGGTAAATAAGACAAAGCAAATGTGAATGTCAAGACTTTGTGGCATTTGTTGTTAAATAATCAGGAAAGGTTTCCATTTTTTACAAAGCTAATAAAAAAAGATTATGTAATGAGTGTAACATTGAGGAAATAACAGATCATGTTTTATGTTGTAATAGAGTATTGTATTTTTTGTCCAATGATGATGGATAATACATAATCTTAGGCAAATGCATTTCTGATACCGAAATGAGTATGCTATTATAGGGAAAAGTATGGCAGATGAGAAAGAAGAATTTACAATTGAAAAGCCTTATTTGTTTGTTTTTTATAGAAGGGAAAAATTAACAAAATTTCTTTTGATAAGAAATCAGATGTTAGTACAGTATTAAAATCTCAAAATGTGGTTGTGGCACTGATACATGTATGACTGTATCTGTTTATACAAGTGTGAGTAGTACTCATGTATATATGTACATACATATAAACACACACACGTGTGTGTGTGTGTGTGTGTGTAACCACTTCATAATGAACAGATTCTTGATGTCATGTATTATAAATTAAGTATAAGACTTGGCTATTTGCTTGTGCTTTAAATGACATTCAGTCATGTGCTTTCCTTTTCACAGTATTATCAAAATTATTTCACACAGCTGCCTACTATATCAGCTTGTATTAACACATCGCTTATACATGAGTGTCCTGACATTAACTAGATGTTGTAACTGCAGTAGTGAATTTAGATAACATTAATGCATATAAAACAAGGATGGGAATGCATAAATCTGGTTAGCTGGCTCTGTGACCCACCTAACAATACTCCAGAGAAGCTTGCTATTAGTCTTAACGGCCTACAGCCATGCAGAACATGTAATTCTATCAGGGCAATTCAGGTGGAAAATTGCAATTTACCATCCAAAATACATTGCATATTTTATGCTAATTCTTGGATATTCATTAGAGTTATCCAAAATTAAATTGTGAATCAGTTATTCTAGTTTATATTAACACCGCTATATCATTTTACAATTTAGACAGCACATGGTTTGTTACAGGTAAGTTTACCATATCATTTTGTTAACAATGTATAGTTTGCTGCAAGTGACAGCAGTTACAATAAGCAGTTTGCTTCTGCAGTTTAGACAAAAAAACATCATTTTTTTATCTGATTAGAATTTAGACTCTTTTTTTTTTGCTGCACGTATGGACCCTGGATTCACTTTCTACATTTTTCTTAACAAATGTAGCCATGTTCTGAATTTCACACTAAAACTAGATTTATTTGTGTGCTTATTTATTTATTTGTTTACATTACCAGTGTCTTTATTTCCTCATGCTATACATGATTTTCAGAGGTGTGGTTTAAATGTGCACGAATTCCTGGGTATATGGGACAAGTACAGGTAGCCGAAGTAGAACTAATCCTACATCATGATCTCTTAGTCACAAGCTATTACCACTGTCTTCCCATACAATGCTAATATCTCCCCTCCCTTCCTATATACTTTTATAAGTTACTTCATTATGTATTTTGAACTTCTAGCAAACCTTTCTTTACTGAAATGTAAGAACACTACACTTCTTTACAGCTTTGTCCCTTCTACAGCATTAATCCATTTACTTCCTGCAAGATTTTAGAGCTACACAAACTGTACAGACTTATAATTATAATTGTACCTGTCCTGTGATTATGTTTTTTATGAGAAATGTAACTGTTGTTTTTTTCTGAGAACTATCTGAAATTCACTTGTTAATATAATTGTTAATATAAATATACTGTAATAGAACCAGCATGCAAAAAAGTGACAAGGAATATAAAACAGGCTGACTCCAAACACAGGCAAGCAGAGCAGCAGCAAAAATTGCAAAGTTCCAAATAAGCAGCAAAGGAACAAGTAATCCAAAATCCAAACACAGAGAGCTGGAACTATAGAAAATGAACTTTTAATAAAAAAAAATAAACTACAGATAAGTGCTTTCTCATATAACTTTTTAAGATTTTTAGTAAAACACACAACACACTTTTTGATATTTAAATAGTATGACATAAGCAGACCTAAATCAAATTAACCAATAAAAGTGCTGCAATGAAAGTGAATGGAGTGCATTCTATATAAGAAAAGCTAAAACACTTAAAGAACAATATACACAAAAACATCTAAATATATAAAATAAAAATAAACTATAAAAACAGTCATACTTTCTGCAATCTACTAGACTTTAAAATATGTTGCGTCTTTCGGCTTTTCTCGGTTAGGGGTTGCCACAGCGGAACTCTGGTCCGCTAATGATTAGCAGTAGATTTTTACATGCCGAGCTACAAGGCAATCTCTGACCCTGCTTTATTGGAGATGTTGCATATCAGTAAGTCCAATGGCATGGGTTACTTCCTCTAAAGACCTTAACCTGGTATGTGACATTAATAGAACCTGCCAGAGGGACAGATTTGTCTCCCACAGGTTAATGCACCTGTGGAACAGACACCTTATTCATGTAAAGCAGAGCACCTCATTGGTCCTCTTCAAGCACAGTCTAGATGATTGGATGGGTAACCCTAAATTCACCCCAGGAGATCCACCTGTGTCTCTCTTGGACAGGGGCAATAGATGCAGATCATGGAAGCAAGAACAGAACTTGGGTAGGCTTGTAAGGGTCCTAATGCCATTAGCCTAGTAACTTCCTATGCTCCTATGATCATATGTGATGTAAAAGCATATAGTGCAAGTTATATTTATTCTGTTGCCATTATTAGTGTGATGATATGGGCAAGAGCCAGCATAGCCAGCTGGAGTTTTGCAAAGAATGATATCTCCTTTGAATATCAAAATGATTTATACAAGATTATTGCATTATAAATGTATTAGAACTGTATGTCATTTGTATATCAAATTGATTTTTACAGAACCTTGTGCTGAAAATGTATTTGTGAGGTTTGCTTGTGTTAAAATGTATCAACAGTGCTCCCTGCTGTAATGCAAAGAAATGTACATGTATTAATGCAACTGAATTAAATGTACTAGCTAGCTTACTTTAAGAAAAATAAGGGAAATGTAAATGAGCTGTTAAACCATTAAACTATTACCCCACAGTGCTGAATAAGGCTGGAGATGCTAGGTCTGGGGAAAAAGCCTTTGTTCATTAGCTCAGTAAAAAGACAGGAAGCCTCAGGCACTGCCATAAACATTTAGATGTGTATTGTAGCCGTATATGCTAAATTCCTGTCTCAGCTTCAAAGGGGAATACTGTGAGAATTTAGAGTCAGGTGACCAGATGAGATAATTTTGCCAGCCCTCTTGGAAAATATATGTTAGATATTACTAAGAGAAATCTGAGAGTATTAATTATTTTGTTTTGGGGAACCTGACTAGAAAGACCCTCACCCACAGCATTTTGCCTTGCAGTAGTAAGTAACTTAACTAGGAAACAGTAATTCCTTTAGATTATACAGGAATATAGATAAGCATAGTTTAGATCTTGTTTTTCTTTATTTGTCTGAGTCTGTCCATCAATGTTCTTTGCAATATTTCCTGTGATCTGAACTCTGTGGTATAGTATGAATATATATGCAGTATTTTCATGCTCTTTTATTATTTATTATTAAATATATTTAAACTTATATTGTGGCTGGTCCTTGTAGAAAGTATGGTCTTTGTACAAAGTATCTACCCTTTGAGAGTACTTATATTTATTTGTTGACACTGTGTCGGCCACTCCAAAAGGCCTTGCTGTCTTCAACTACTACCATTTTTATTATTAATATCATACTGTATAATTGGATACCCTTTGTAAGAGCTTTATAGTAAATGACTGGGGGCAGTGAATTTACCTTATATAGTCTGGGCAAAGTTGGTGGAGTGGGTAATCTGTGCTAGCCTCTCCCAGGTAGGTAGGTAGGTGTGTGTGTGTGTGTGTGTGTGTGTGTGTGTGTGTGTGTGTGTGTGTGTGTGTGTGTCTGAAAATTAAATCTTAAAGAGTACGTGTCAGCTACTTGGGACAGGGACACAAAGCACTGGGTTCACAGACAGGGTGCTGGAGGACTTGGCTTGGACACTTGGTTGAGGACCTAACCCTATATCTGTACCAGTGGGGAGTCTTATTGGGGACCTGGAGGGAGACAGATAGACATCCAGACCATGAGCTGAGTGTGTTCCCTGTGTGCTCTTAAGGGAAACTGTACTGGATGCAGAGAGGTCTGCATCTGGAAATACCGCGTGTATCCATTTTTATTCCAAGTGCACGTCCCTCTCCAGTGTCAGTAGTGAGGATTCAGGTTCCTTGATTGCAGTAACCTAAGGTCTGAAGCAAACTCTTTACCTTTTGTCTATTAGGTTAAGACTTTAACCATTATGCCAAACCCACAGGGATTTAAAAAAAATGTCCTTGTAGAGTGGGCCTTGACTCTCCCCAGAAGTGTCTTGTTATGATGAGAATAATAAAAAGGCAGTAGCTTGGGACAACCATTTAGAACTTGTCTGTTTTTGAAACTGCCTGTTCCTTTTTTTTACCTTCATAAAAATAAACAACTGATCTGCAATGTTGAATGTTTTTGGCCTGTCGTCTAGTACCTGAGTTGCCTGTAGACATCCAGTGTATGTAAAATTATTTCTTCCATATTTTTAGGTTTGGAAAAAAAACAAGGGGATGAATAGCCTGATGCAATGTAAACTCTGAAACAAACTTAGGCATAAAGGAAGGATTTGTTCTCAAAGTTAACCCATCTTTATGAAAAAATAAGGTAAGGATGATTCACCATAACAACTTGTAACTCATGCGCTTTTCTAGCAGAAGTCAGAACAATGAGTAACATTGGTTTTATTTGTGTGAGTAAACTTATCATCATGAGAGATGCTCAGCTAGATCACTGCTGCAGTAGCCTAAGCTATATGGGTTATACCTTGCACAGGACATAAAGAAAGGTCAACTTCCAAAACTTTAGGGCATCTTCCACATGGCCAGACTGTGGATGTCTCCAGGAAACAAGTGATAAAAATAAGCTATCTAGGCATCAAGCCCTTCAGAGCTTTCATGATGAATGCAGAAGGGAGGCTAAAACCAGAAACAGGTCAGTAGTAGGTATATAAAAATCAATATCCTTCCTATGGTGAGCAAATGCATACAAAAGAGGTGGGGGGGAGCAGCTACTGCAGCAGTGATGTTTTTGAACATCTACTGATATGGTAAGTTTGCTTACACAACTGTACAATGTTCATTATTAGATCACTGCTGCAGTAGGCTAAGCTTTATGTTGGAATATCAAAGCTTAGAAAGTTGTTGTTGTGTCTTTCGGCTTTTCCCGTTTAGGGGTCGCCACAGCGGAACTCCAGTCCGCTAATGATTGGCAGTAGATATTTACATGCCGAGTTGCTGGCCCTGACACACAACCTTCAATGAAGGTACGCCCATTCAGACATGTCTCCACACAGAAGATGCTCTAGCTGAGAATCAAACAGGACAACGTCTTACTGTGAGGCGACAATGCTACCGCAGCACCACCACTGCAAGTATGGGAGGTAAAAGGATAAGGGCACAGAAGGCCCTGGAGAATGGTCCTGGCAAACGTGCTGTAGACCTGGAAAAGGAGTCTAGTTTGTGATGCTTTGTGAAAGTATGTACAGAGGACCAAATTGCTGCCTCTATAATACTTCTAGAGCCCACCACTTTCCAAAAGGCTACTGAAAAAGCCAAGGCCCTAGAAGAATGCAGCTTGATCCTGGCTGGAATTGACTTGTTTTGGTGAAAATAGAAAAATGAAGTACCATAGGACAACCATTTAGAAAGTGTCCGCTTTGACACTGGTTGCTCTTTTGTTTCCTTAACTTCATAAGAAATTAACAAAACTAGTGACATGCTGAAATGGCTGAAATATGAACCTTGACAGAGAAAAAAGAAATATCAGAGAAGAGTAACTAAAACAAATATTGTAGACCCAGAGAAATACTAGCCATAAAAAGGGTACTTGTTCTTAGTATGGAACAAACTAGAACATTTTTCATTTGTTAATATATCATTTTTAATAGCGGGTTTCCTTGCCTCCAATAGTACCTGCTGCACATCCCCAGAAAATAGGTGTGTAAAAGGTATTAAAATTCTATTATCCAGGCAGTGAGGTGAAGTTGATTCAAGATGAGGTGTATCAAACAGCCCTTGTCTTGTGTGGGTAGGTTCAGTTTGTGAAGAAGCTTGTGGTAATTGGCCCTGGCAATTTCCAAAAGAAGGAATTTCACTGATGTCTGGGCCAGAAGGGAGTCACCAGAATGCTCCTTGGGCAGTCCTGAATTTTCACAGTAACCCTGGGCATCAGTAGAAAGGATTGAAAGGCTTCCAGAAATATTCCTGTCCAAGGAAATGAGAATGATCTTTTTTCTAGGCCTACTGAAAGCAGTCCTGGAAATGAATTTTGACAGTTGTTTGTTTTGAATGGAAGCAAAAAGATCTACCTGAGGTGCTCCCCATAGCTGGATCAAGTCCTGGAAGGCCTAAAGTCCTGATTTAGTTTTCTTTTATGTGGGTTTATCCTGTTCCTTTTGATCTTGTCTTCCAGAAAGTTTTGTTCTGATGAGATGTAAGAAAACTGTAGAGTGATATTGTGCTGAAGTGATATATCCGAGGCTACTTTGGCTAATCTGTCAAAAGAGTATGATCAGGAACCCCCTGTTTGTTTATGAATCACATCACTATGGTGTTGCATGCGATCACTTTTAGAGGTCCTGGGGATGAGTGTATTTATTACTGCCAACATTTTGCTGATGTTTATTTGTTTAGGTCTGCCTTTTTTGTCCCAAAACCCTGCACTTTTACCCCAAAAGATATATTCCCCAAGCAAAGTCTGTAACTGTACAGTCACAAACGCTAAGCCTGAAGAGTGTAGTTCATAATATATATACTGCAGATCCTTTGTCATATCCACCTGATTTGGGTGCTGGTTCCACTCTTGGCAGTAGACAAACAATCTTTTTCATTTGGCTAGGTATGACTTCCTTGCACTTGGTCTTCTAGCTTCCTTAATAGTTTTTATCATGTCCTGAGAATAAAAGTGATAAAAGGATAACAGAATCATACCCTCCAAGCTGCCAGTTTGTGTATGGACAGCCTGGAAGGTACTAGGCACCCACCACACTGCGTCAGAACGTTCACATGTAGAGGCAACAGTAGAGAGTTCTCTCTTACTATCTGAAGGAGGGAGAATCAGTGTGCCCTGGGCAGAAAAAGGCAATTAAAATTATTTATGGCTTCTCCTCCTCCAGCTTTCAAATAAACCTGAGGAGCAATGGTACAGGAAGGAAAGCATAAGAAAACTGACTCACTCACTTCAGGGAGAAAGTATCCACCACCTACACTTATCTGTCTGCTGATCTACAGCAACATTTATTTCATCTCTCTCTTGTTCAGAAAAGTGAAAAGGTCTATCACTGGTATATACTCCATTTGTGTGTGAAGTCTAGAAAGGATTCCCTGTAGAGCATACATTCACATAGGTCTACACAGGTCCTGATTAGGAGGTCTGCCATGGAGTTTTCCTACGTGGTTGTATAAGCTGCCTTCAGGAAAATCCTGGATTCTAGTGCCTGTTTATCAGGGATAGTAACAGTGCATTCCTCTTGCTGCTTTATGCACAATAGAAGTGGTTAAAATCAAAAGTACTTACTAAGCTACTAATCTGTGAGGATCTTAAGAAGCCTAGCCTTATATTCAATTGCTAGTTTTAAGCTCTTACATTTTGTATACATAACACATAATTGTGGTGTTGTCCGTGATGGCATTCAGAGTTCCAGGTTTATAAACTGAGCTCTCAAAGCCTTCAAAACAAATCGCAGTGATAATTTCCGTGATATTAATGTTCCATTTCCTCCCCCTTGTGACTAAAGGCATCCTAGTTTTAAGAACCCAAACACCCATCTGAGACATCCACGGTTAAGGTCTGACTTGAGGGCAGGCTGTCTGAAAGACATGTTCTTGTCCTTTTCCAGTTGCTGAACCATCCATTCCAGGTCCTCCTGATGGCACACTCTAAGGGTGGAGACTACTGGCCTTAGACATTAGTTAGAAGCAACTGTAGCTTTCTTATGTACAATCTGACCAGGTGTACCATTAGAAGGGTGGATGCCTCGTAGCCAAAAATGCCCAGAGATACTGTCTGGCTGTTACCACATATTTTTCTTTCATATCCTAAAAAAGAACAAAAAGAGAATCCATCTTGTATATACCTTAATATTAGACAAATGCCTACTTTGTTAGATAGACTTTGACTATAGCGCTATAATGCTTTTGTGTGCTGCACACTGTGTTAACTAGACTTCCACTATATTAGACATGGCTTTTACAACATTGTTAAAATGTTTTTACATGTTAGTGTTGTATATGTACTCTTCATCTGTACTGTAAACTACTTCTTTAGCTACTATTTCTTTGTATTCCATTTTCCTGGCTGAGCCTGAAAGTGGTCCACCTGGATCAGTGCTCTACCCCAGTCAGGAGATGGTATTAATTAATTATCTGCAGGTTTTCTTTCACCCCTGTGTTGAATTATCTGCAATACTATCTTGAAGATGTCCTTTCTGTGACATATTTTGTCATGTTTTGCTCAAGTTCCCTTCAGTGACATCCCTTAACGTAATGAAACATTCCCATTACCTAAATGAATGCCCACTGGATGCTTCTATTAATCATCCCATCACAGGACTGAACTATATCTGCCACAGTCTTTGACAACCTGTTTCTTAGATTTCAGCCACCTTCAAACATATTTAGCATGCTACAAAGTTCATTTATTGTTTTTTTAATATGGAAGTGTCAAAAGCCAAACTGAAATTTATGTGCATTGTACACACTGCTCCAGACAATTTAATTAGTTAATTATCATGTCAAATGCATTTATCACATACCCTCTGCTCCACCTGATTTAATTATTTGATTATCCTACCAAATGCATTTATCACGCTCACTTAATTTATCTATCTCCTCCCAGACATAAATTGTCCCAAATTTTTTATACAGTTTAATTCATTTATTAACAGTAATTCTGCTGATAGCTAGAGTACTGACA